>NC_080167.1:10465318-10545318 GCF_950295315.1 Erinaceus europaeus | reverse complement strand
CCTTTTCTCTCTGTCCTATCCAACAATGATGACATCAATAATAACTACAACAATAAAACAAGGGCAACAAAAGGAAATAAATAGATAAATAAATATTTTAAAAAGAGCACATAGTAGGAAGTGTAAGGACCAGCACTAGGGTTTCAGTTCAATCCCTCCCCCGGGCTCCACACCTGCTGCTGAGGGACTCTTCACAAGCGGTTAGGCTGGTCTGCAGGTATCTATCTTTCTCTCCCCCTCTCTATCTCCCCTTACCCAAACAATTTCTCTCTGTCCTATCCTACAAAGTAATGGGGGCTCGAACCAGGACTCTTACACCGGCCCTTGTGCTTTGCAACACCTGCGCTTAACCCGCTGCGCTAATGCCTGACTCCTGTACTATGTGCTCATAACCCAGCCCCCCCCCCCGGAAGTAGATTAATTTGCACTCCAGAGGATTCAGGCTGCCATCAACTCCCCCTACCACCTTGGAAAAAGAAAACTGTCCAGAATAGCCCACAAGTGTGAGTGTCACTGTCATTTCTCATGGATATGTGTGTGTGTGTGTGTGTGTGTGTGTGTGTGTGTGTGTGTGTATTTGGTTGGTCCCTGGAGGAAATGCATGCTGGGATGTGTAATATGGATCTAGTGATCTCATTAATAAACCTTCAATGTGTTGCAGCCACTACCCAGTGAAGAAAAGTACCTTCCACATTTCCCATTGGTGCTCAAGTGACCGCCCCAAACCTAATTAACTTGAATTCCATCTTCTCTTTCTTCTCCCTGGGGAGAGGAGAGGCACGAGCCCCCACCCCCACGTCCCCCATCACAACCTGGGACAAACCCTCTGGAGAAATCCTCTCTCTCCTGTCAGGCAGTTCAGTCACAGATCCCCCAAGCAGAGTTGTTCTCTGCTCCTGATGCAGGGGATGTGGTTTTCATTTCACATCTGGGACTCACTTAACTTGATTTGGGAAGTCCTGTGTTTCGGATCCAACCAAACCAAACAGCAAAGTTTGTGAAAATAACCCTGTTCGGCCTCCCTCCCCTCTCCACCCCAGCCCAGCCCACCACCCCTCTTGGTGTGGATTGATTTTTACATCCATTTGAGTTAGCCTGTAAGAAAAAAGAGGAAGAGACTAAAGGGGAACAATGAACGCTGAATCGACTTGCCTTCTCTCCTTGGAATGGTGAGGCCTCACATATGTGGACTGATTCAATTATTCCGCTTCCATTGAGAGGGAGAAAGCAGGGGTGGAGTCTTCTTCCTGACTGCTGTCTCTTTGGGTTTCCGGTGCACGGGGGGGGGGGGGGGGGGGGGGGAAACAGTGCAGGATGAAGGGAAAGGCTCTTAGAAACCACAAAGAAGCAAAACCTACTTGTGTGTTTGGTTGGCCTGTTATCAGGATAAATATGTGGAACTTTATTCCTCAGCACTGGAGAGTCCTGGCAGAAATCTTGTGGTGGGAAACATTCAGGGAGTCGCCAACCCACTCACCTATTGGCTGGAATGCATAGGTACTGGACCCAAGAGCTGAAAATCCAAATGTAAAAATCAGATGTATAATACATGGGGGTGGGGTGACACGGTGTGAGAGTGATTTGCATTGCAAAAGATCCATTCTCTGTCTCCATGGGGACACACTAGACCTCAAAAAAAAAAAAAAAATAGCTCAGTCCTCAACTTAAATTTTCATTCAATTTACAGGAAAAAAAATAAGTGATATGTTAATATCCAAACCCTCTGTATTAAATCTTACTGAATTTTCCAAACATAGGCACTACAGATTCTTTTAATCTAGCTTTTAAAATAAGGAAACTCTCAACTTCAAATTTTAATCTAGAAGAAGGAGGAGGAGGGGAAGAAGAAGAAGGAGAAGAAGAAGAATTGTAGAATGAAGTTTTGAGAGAAAGGTACCTGGAGTGTAACTGCATGTGTGATTCACTGCAGCTGAGTCTAACTTCTGATTAAAAAACAAAACAAAAGGAATGGGTCAGGTGATGATGCATCTGATTGAGTGCATGTATTACAGTGCACAAGGATCCAGGTTCAAGCCCCTGGTCTCCCTACCAGCAGGGAGGAAGCTTTACAAGTGGTGAAGCAGGTCTACATGTCTCTCTTTATCTCTCTCTCTCTGTCTCTTTCTCTCTCTCTCTTTCTCTTTTTCTCCCTCTCTAGCTCCCTCTCCCTTCTCAATTTCTCTCTGTCTCTAGCCAAAATAAATAAGCAAATAAATAAATAAATGGAATGGAATGGTTAGATGTGTGAAGAAAAGAAAGCAGATGCACATACACATACACATGTCCAAAGTGTGCACAGCAAAACCTTCCATCTCCAACAAAGCAGGAACAAGTTGAGGTGTCTCTCTAGGAACATGTATCACTGCTACTACACAGTGAAGGTGGGGGTGGCAGAGCTGGAAATAAACTCTCTGCTCTGTCATCACCAGCCAGACTCGGGTTCAAGTCACTGGCCTGCTAATTATTTCTTCTGTGATCCTGGGAAAATTCATTGATCTCAGCATCTTCCCCCTCCCACTCAAAAAAAAAAAAAAAAAAAAAAAAAGGCCATGTGGTCTTTCTGAGAGTTAAATGAGGTAAGATGCTTAATTCAATATCTGGTGCTCCATGAATTTTAAAACTATGTAATTTTGGAATTAGAAGATTATGACTTAATGTTGAGAAACAAAGTCATGTATTTAAGCATTGAGGAGAATTCCTGGAACTCAATAAATATTCAATCATTTTTAAGAGCCCAGCCAAAAAAATAATCAACCCAGACATTCTCGAGTACACTGAATGGAAAACAAGGCTTACAGCCATTAGAACTAGTCTATAATTAGGACAGGAAATAGCAGAGTTTTAGCTTCTTCACCAAGAGAACTGAAGTTGACTTTTGTGGCAGAACCCATATTTCAAGCTGAGTTAGATCAATCCTGAGAGGAAAATCAACTAGCCAATCAGCACGCCACGAAGACTCTCCAAAAAAAAAAAACAAAAAAACGCTTCTAATGATGTTCACAGTGCATGTTCCTTAAGTGCTAAGCGTCAGTCACTGTTCTAAGCTCTTGATGTGAAGGTCAACAGCCTGTTAATGCTCACAGGTGAGCCCTGGGAGGCCCAGGCAGTAATGACACCCATTGTACTGATGCAGAATCCAGACACGAAGAAGTTAAGTCTTCTCTTTGAGATGTTTCCGTTAACAGAAGACCTGGAACAGACTCAGGTGCCTGTGTGTAACTTTCATCTCCTCTCAGGCCTCTGCTCTGTCATGTATTCCCACAAAAAGTAAAATAAAAAGGACGAGAGAGAGGGAGGGAGGGAGGGAGGGAGAGAGAGAGAAAAGAAGAAGAAGAAGAAGAAGAAGAAGAAGAAGAAGAAGAGGAAGAGGAAGAGGAAGAGGAAGAAGAAGAAGAAGAAGAAGAAGAAGAAGAAGAAGAAGAGAAGAAAGGAAGAAAGGAAGGGAAAAGAAATGATTATTGACATTCCAAATATTCAGCCTCCAGTGGAGTCAACCAACGATTTCAACTGAATAGAGACTTAAACAATTCTTATGGGTCCTTTCTGTTGGAGACTAGTGAAAACAGCAGGGGGATAGAGTGAGGTCTCTTAAGAAAAATTTGCTTGATTTTTAAAATGGAACATTTTATTTTGGGGTGATTTTTTTCCCCCTGCCAGAGCTTCTCTGAAGCTTTACATCTAGACAGATGCACTGCTACCAGCAGACTCTTTATTATTATTATTATTATTTTTTTTCTAGATAGGCAAAGGATGAAAGTAAGAGAAAGGAGACATCACAGACAGCACTGCTTTACCATTAAGGGAGTTTCTCCTTTGCATGGTGTGTCCATGCAGAGGCCTGAACCTTGAACCTTGGGCCTCCCATAGGATCAGGTGGGTGATCTGCCAAATGAGCTCCCTTTCCTGGACTTAAGTTTGGGAAACTAAAGTGATAGATAGTTGTAAGAAATGATACACCAAGGTCCCATTTACCCTTCAGCCTGTCTCTCTAGGCAGGAGACTTGTAACTTTTGAAATTTTTTTATTATCTTTATTTATTTGTTGGATAGACAGTCAGAAATTGAGAGGAAGAGGGAGATAGAAGGGGGTGGGGAGAGACCTGCTGCCCTGCTTCACCACTTATGAAGCTTTCCTCCTGCAGGAAAGGCGGAGGCTTGAACCTGGGTCCTTGAGCACTGTAGCATGTGCCCTCACCAGGTATGCCACCACCTGGCTCCTAGGAATCTTGTGTGACTCTAGTATATAACAGATCATTGCCAAGGACTTTGAGTTTTTAAAGAATACTGAACTCTTTTTTTACTTCTACAAATCCGCCATCTGGTTTTTTAAAAGTAATTGATAGATTTTTAGTGCCATCAGGGTAATCACTGGGGCTCTGTGCCAGCATGGCAAATCCACTCCTGCTTCTGGTAGCCATTCCCCTCCTCTCTCTCTCTCTCTCTCTCTCTTTGGTAAGGCAGAAAAAAATTGAGAGGGGAAGTTAGGTAGAGAAGGAAAGAGAAAAATAAAAACTTGCAGACTTGGGAGATTCTAAAATTTCTACCTACTGGGAGGATTATCCATATCACAATTAGATTCTAGATTACATGCAGGACTAACCTTTTAGCTTAAAACATGAGATTTTTTTTTTCTCTTCTTTTCTTTTCTTTCCTCTTTTCTTTTCTTTTCTTTTCTATTTTTTCCTGCCTCCAGTTCCTGGGACTCAGTGCTGGCCCTAGGAATACACCTCTCTGGTGGCCCATTTATTTATTTATTATTATTTTTTATTTGATAGGACAGAGAGAATTTGAGAGGAGAGGGTAGGTAGAGGGAGAGAAAGATAGACACCTGCAGACCTGCTTCACCACTTGGGAAGCAACTCCCATGCAGGTGGGGAGCAGGGGGCTCGAACCAGGATCCTTGCGCTTCGTACTATGTGTGTTTAACCCGGTGCGCCACTGTCCAGCCCCCAAGACATGAGTTTTTAATTGAGCTTCAAGGGCGGAATGAAAATGCAACACTCCCTAAAATTTCACATACAAAATTTTAAGTGTGACAGCTGGGAGGTGGCAGCACCTGCATGAACACACATGTTACAGTGCACAAGGACCTGGGTTCAAGCCAGGTCTCCACCTGTGGGGCGGAGGGGAAGCTTTGAGAGTGGTCAAGAAATGCTGTAAGTATCTCTGTGTCTCTCCCTCTCTATCTTCTCTCGCCCTCTATATCTGGCTGTCTCTATCCCATAAATAAATAAATATAATAAACAAAAACCTTTAAAAAGCACAACAAAAACAACCCTCAAATTTTAAGTGTGTGTACTTTTTCCAAGGAGGGAACTCTCAATTTCCAGCTTCTCAAAGTATCCTTGACTTGAGAACCAGACCTTGAGTGGACTACACCAACCTGTTATTTCTCTTCCACAGTTAGTTGACTAACATATGCTGGCTAAAGCCATGAATACAACTCTAACTCGAAATAAAAAAGTAAAAAAAAAAAAAAAAAAACAAAGAAACAAATACATTTTTTGAGGTAGTTTTTTTTTAAATAATTTTTTAATATATTTATTTATTTTTATTGTTGTTGTTATTGATGTCATCGTTCTTGGATAGGACAGAGAGAAATGGAGAGAGGAGGGGAAGAAAGATAGACACCTGCTAACCTGCTTCACTGCCTGTGAAGTGACTCTCCTGCAGGTGGGGAGCTGGGGGCTGGAACCAGGATCCTTACACAGGTCCTTGCGCTTTGCACCACATGTGCTTAACCTGCTGTGCTACCGCCCGACTCCGACAAATACATTTTAATCTGTGTTTTGCGTGTGCCAGGGACAAATGTTAGAATTTACAGAAGAGATAAGGGAAAATGTGAGTCAGGTTTTTTTTTTTTTTTTTCAGTTATTTCTGACAGATTTGTGGACATAGCAACTGTGTGTGTGTGTGTGTGTGTGTGTGTGTGTGTGTGTATGTGTGTGTTTTCCTCCTTACAGGAAGAATATTGACCCTGCTTGCTTTGCTTCAATGTCTCTAGGCACTCTTTCCATAAAGATGGAAGCTTTAAGAAAAGCTTAAGGGACCCCCTCACCCCCCAATAAAGGTAGGAAGTCACCTCTGGCCCCACAATCCAGAAACTAAGACGTCCCTGATCCTGTGAATCCTGAAGGGGACTAAGTGAGGGACTCCGAGCAGACGGAACACTGGATCTCAGACCACAGACCACAGTGTCCCCCTGTAACTCAAGAAGACACTGCCCTCTCCTGTGACAAACATCCTTCTAGCTGCAGCCCACCCCCCAACTTGGCCTTACACAGCATCCAGCAGACTGCACAGAGAACTTTCCAGACCCTGCAGACAGTCCTGCTCAGGCACTCTCGGAACTCTTGTTTTTTTTGCTCTGACTTACAAGAGACAGCGAGATGGGAAAATGTGCCTTTGATTATGACCCCTCAGTGCTTCCTGAGAGCTTCTTTCTGGACTTTTAAGTCTCCTCGAGTTTCAAGGCCTGTCTCTTTCTCTCCCCTGCTCCTTCCCCTTTTGTTTCAATGATTCTTAAAAAAAAAGCCATAAAAAGCCTCTGATACTATAAATTTCCCCTGTAAACCCTGGTTTATAGTTTTAATTCCCACCCCCCATTTCTCTCTCTCTCTCTCTCTGTCTCTGTCTCTCTCCCTCTCTCTCTCCCTCTGTCCTCTCTCTGTCTTACAGTGCTACATGCCTGTATCCTGAAGCACTGCAGCTTTGTAGGACAAGTTCAAATTCATGAGAAAGGTCTGGGCCATCCCATGACGTGGGGTTTTGAACTCTGGGAGCAAGTGAGGCAACCTCTTCTGGAGTCAGCTGCACAGTGACATCACAGGCAGCTCCAGACACCAGTGAAATAACTCACCCCTAAATTGTATGTTGCTTTGCCATGGCCACTACCCAGAGCTGATTCCGGCCCCCACTGCATTAAAGGGGGGGTTGGCGTTGTTTCTTTCACTCACTCTGCCTCTATATTTCCTTCCTTCCTTCCTTCCTCCCTTCCTTCCTTTCTTTCTTTCTTTCTTTCTTTCTTTCTTTCTTTCTTTCTCTCTTTCCTTTTTTATTTAAAGGTCTACAACTTATTTTTTTAGTTATTTATTTTGCATAGAGCCAGAGAGAAACTGAGAGTGAAAGGAGAGATGGAGAGGGAGAGAGGCAGAAAGACACCTGCAGCCCTGTTTAACCATTTGTGAAGCTTCTCCCCCTGCAGATGGAGACCAGAGGCTTGAACCTCAGCCTTTGCACACTGTAGCATGTGTGATTAACCAGGTGTTCCACCTCCTGGCCCCGGTCTCTGTCTTAAAAACAAATAAATAGGAAGCCTTGTCCAGTGAGAACGCTGTCAGCTTCTTTGAGAATACCAAGTCATCTGAAATCTTCCAATGGCCCAGAGGAAGTTCTGGTTGTAGAGAACTACAAAAATAACAGCAACTCAGGCTCTGGAAGCACCCGGGGCAACACGGGGAAGTCCATGGAGAGCAGAGCAGTGTGTCGGTGTCTCTCCATCTCTCACGTTCTTAATAAGGATGGAAAATTAAAAAAAATATAATATCTGGGCCAGAAAGACCCCTAAGTTGTATATCTCATTGTGTACTAGGTCCTTGGTTCATCCCTACATGGAGCATGAACAGACAGGAGACCACTAGCTTACCCGGCCCCAAACTCCTAGGCTCCTCTGAGGTCCCTCAGGAGGTCTGGCTGGTTTGCCTGGATTATACACCCAGCAGTGAGGTTTCCAGGGAAGAGTGACCTTGGGGGGTTGACTCACTGAATTCCCAGCCTGACCTCGGCCTTTCTGAGTAACAGCCAAACCCTGCAAGCCAGGCCACCTCCCCTCTCCAGGCCTCTCTTTATTTCCCACCTGCCAGATGGGATGGCCCCCAAGCAGAGACCTCCATGCATTTAAACCGAAGATACTCAACATGTAGCTATAACTGGCAATGCAGAGCCCACAAGTGAAGCATTTATTAATATAAAGAAATGATAGGACCAGGGAGATGGCTCAATAGCAGAGCACAGGATCTGCAAGCTGGAGGCACAAGGTTCAATTCCCAACTCTACAGAGGCCTCCCCACCCCCAACCCCCGCCCCTCAGTCAAACTCTTTTGTTTTTTTTCTAAAAGTCTTTTTATTTATTTATTATTGAATAGTGACAGAAATTGAGAGGAGAAGGGAAGGAAAGGGAAAGAGACAGAGCGACACCCATAGCCCTGCCTCACCACTTATGAAGCTTGCCCCTACAGGTGGGGACCAGGGCCTTGAACCCAGGTCCTTATGTATTGTAATGTGTGTGCTCAACCAGGAGCACCACCCCTTGCCTCCCTCCCAAATCTTTTTAAAAACATTTTATTTATTATTGGATAGAGACAGAGAGGAATTGAGAGGGGAGGAGGGGATAGAGAGGGAAAGAGACAGATAGACACCTACAGCCCTGTTTCACCACTTGTGAAGCTTTCCCTCTGCGGGTGGGGACCAGGGACTTGTACCTGGTTCCTTGTGCACTGTCCTGTGAGCACTTAACTAGATGCACCACCACCTGGCCCCTCACACCTCTTTAACAACAATACCAACAACAATAATAATAATTGCATATGCTTGCCAGGGACTCACAAAATCTGCAGTTTCACTGCTCCCTCTAGGCAATTTTTTTTCTCTTTTTAGACAGAGACAAAGAGGAAGAGAGAGAGAGGAGAGACACCCCAGCACCTCTACCATTTATGAAGCTCCCCTCACTCAGTGCCTTGCATGGTGCTCCCATGAGGGGGCAGGGGTTCAAACCTTGGTCCACACTCACGGCAAAGTATACTCAGTACTCATGGAGCTACTGGGCTATTTCCTGACTCTAAAGGAATATTTAAATGTGAGCCCCCCATCACCTTGGCTGGAGAGGAGGCTCAGGAGGTCTTAGGTCAGACCCCTCCATAACCTCTTCACCGAGACCCATGGTGTGGACCTTGGCAGGATCCCAATCAATGTTTGTTAAGTGAAAAAGTGACCCTCATGGCCTCTCCCATACTTCTCAAGCGCCCTGAACCGATGGGATCCCCAAAGTGGATTTCAAAAGCCGGTGACCTTCTCCCAGAACTGTGTGATAGCATCTGGGGCCGGGACAGGGAGGACACAGCATGCTGGCATTGGGCCAAAGCCTGGGGCTCCCTGGGTTCCAGAGAAGTGAAATGCATTCTTACTGCCCAGTGAGCCAGGGACATGCAGACTGGCCAGTTCTTTTCATCTAGGCTGAGAGAGATCAGAATCTCGGGCAATACCCTGGACTATCCACCCTCCCCTGAGGAGCCAGCTTCAGACATGGGGCCAAGAGAAGAGGTTGGAATACACGAGGTTCTACTTGTGTTTCCTCTTCTGGTCTTGTTTTTCAACTTCAGTTTCAACTGCTTGAGAGTGAGATCAGAAGTTGGACTGGACTTGGTGTATTGCACTAGAGTAAAGGACTCTGGTGTGGGTGGGGGGGGAGCACAGGTCCTGGAAAAGGATGACAGAGGACCTGGTGGGGGTTGTATTGTTATGTGGAAGACTGAGAAATGTTATGCATGTACAAAGTACTGTATTTACTGTCGACTGTAAAACATGAATCCCTCAATAAAGAAAGTGATATATATATATTATTTCCTCTATTTGGAACTTCCCCCTTGATAATAGGACCAACATTTCTTCTGTTGACTTCTAATTTTATTATATAAATTTTCAATTTCATATAAATATTAACATATTTTATGGTTACAAAATTCAGTCATATCTTTAAGAAAATATTACAATGGGGAAAAATCACTAGAAACAACTTCTTACCGCTGGATAGTTATTTCTCTTTGATATCCAGGACAGGAGTCTGCAATTTATAACTTCATAGACCAAGATCAACTTCAAAATTGAAATAAGAATTGTTTTCATATTTTGAAGTTGCTGAAAAAAATATTACTTTTTTTTTTTTAATGAGTGGGAGATACAGAGAAAAAGACACAGAAGAAAGAACAGAGCCCCTGCTCAGCTCTGGCTTGTGGTGGTGCTGAGGATTGAACCTGGAACCTCGGAGCCTCAGACACTGCATCCTTTTGCATAACCTTTATGCTGTCTCCTCAGACCTGCTAACAAAAAGGAGGGAGTCAGGTGAGGATCCCTGTTTGAGCCCCTGGATCCCCACCTGCAGGCGGTGAAGCAGGTCTGCAGGTGTCTGTCTTTCTCTCTCCTTCTCTGTCTTCTCCTCCTCTCTCCATTTCTCTCTGTCTTATCCAACAACAATGACATCAATAACAACAACAACAACAATAACTACAACAACAATGAAAAACAACAATGGCAACAAAAGGGAAAATAAATAAATAATAATAATGAGAGAGAGAGAGAGAGGGAGGGAGAGAAGAGGTTGGATATCACCCAAATCCACAACAGTTTCTTTGGGAGTCAGGTTCCAACCTGGAGCCTGCTGCATTCGAGACAGATGACATCATACGCGGTGAGGAATTAAAGGCAGCGAGAGATCCTCCTGATTTACAGAAACGGTTAGAAAGAAGCTACATCCTGCGTGTGGAAAAACAGCCTGTCCCTATGAAGGCTCCCGGCTGCATTGACTTGTGTGTCCAAGGGAGGGTCTCAAAGACCCATCTGCTAGTTTATGAGGAGGTGGGGACAAACTCCTCTGACACCCCAGCTGGGCCTGGGATGCCCACTACTGTCTTGCAGTACTGAAATAAAGTAAAGATTAACAGCAACCAAAAACAAACAAACAAACAAACAAACAAAACTCTCAGTAAACTAGAGCTCACTTGGATAGTGTACTGCTTAGCCGTGCGTAACCCAGGTCTGAACCCAGCCCCACTGCATTGAAGAGAGTTTTGGTGCTGTAGCCAGTCTCTCTCTCTCTCTCTCTCTCTTTCTCCCTCTCTCCCTCCCTCCAAGGTTATTACTGAAGTTTGGTGCTGGCACTATGAAGCCATTGCTCTTGGTGGCCATTTTTTCCCCCCTTTTATTGCATAAGACAGAGAGAAATTGAGAAAGGAGGAGGGAGCTGGGCTGTAGCACAAAGACCAGCATAAGGATCCTGGTTCGAGCCCCAGGCTCCCTACCTGCAAGGGAGCTGCTTCACAGGCAGTGAAGCAGGTCTGCAGGTGTCTATCTTTCTCTCCCTCTTTCTGTCTTCCCCTCCTCTCTCCATTTCTCTCTGTCCTATCCAGCAACAACAACAGCAATAACAACAATAATGATAACAATGATAAAACAACAAAGGCAACAAAAGGGAAAAAATGGCCTCCAGAAGAAGCACTGGATTTGTAGTGCAGGCATCGAGCCCCAGCAATAACCCTGGAGGCAAAAAAAAAAAAAAAAAAGAAGAAGAAGAAGGGAGAAATGGAGAGGGAGAAAGACAAAAGACACAGGCAGAGAGCCATGGGCTAGAACCAAGATCCTTGAGCAGGTCCTTGTGATTAGTACTATGTGGGCTCAACTAGGTGCACCACTGCCTGCCTTCTCCCCCATCCCCTTATCTACCTTTGTTGAAAAAAAAAAACTAATCAGAAAAGCACTCTTTATCAAGTTCTCAAGGTAAGAGAAAGAAGAATGCCAACAGGAACCCCATTTTACTCAGATCCACCAAGGGATTTTGAGAAAATGGAAAAAAAAAAAATCTCATATTTTTTTCTAAGTGAAAAAACATGATGGCAGCTCTTATGTTTACCTCTGGGGATGAAGAAATTGTCCTATAACCATATCGCAGGACTTCCTGTCATGTCAGAAGACTGAGCCTTGGCTCCTCTGGCCCTTGTCATAGTGTTCCCTCAGAGGGGCTTCCCCTCTGAGGGACTGCCAACATGGCGTTCTAGCGACTCACGCCTGACGGCCTTGGCTCAGAGAGAGTCTCAGCAATAACCATTGGATTGAGTGCTGGTTGTGCCACTGCTGACTGAGAAGTGTTAGTCAGGTTTCTGGTCTCTCAGAGGCAAGTGTCCAGCAGCCATAATGATGACAGTTATGGTTGTAGTCTCATGTCTACTGTGAGAGGTAGGAGGGGGGCTGTGTGTCAGGTCCTGACTCCCCCATCCCACAAGCCACACATATTAGAATTGCTTTTACCCACGGTCTGAGTCTCAGCTTCCCTTGCTCAGTTATTATTTTCTCCCCTTCCTTCTCTCCCTGCCCCAGCTACCCTTTCTTCATTTTGACGCAAGACTCTCAGCATTTACCTCAGCCTCTCCGCATGCTGGCTGTTCAAAGTTCTGAAGCTGCTCTGAGGACTGAGCCCATGGCTCTTAGTCAAGCACCTGGCATGTATTAGGAGCTTAATAAATGGTTTGCTGAAACTGTGGGATCCAGAACAAATGTCTTACAAGAAATCTGTAGCCATAAAAGGTTGTGTTTCCTGTGTCTTCCCACAGCCAAACCTCTGTACTAGAGATTCTGCAATTAAAGATCTGTTTCCTCAGGAGGAAAAAAAATGGCAGGATGACATGCAGATGCCGGCTTGTGCTGGATTCTTAATTTTGCAAAGGGTGTCAAGTTGTCTTTAGCCACTGGCAATCATGTGTGAACAGGGTTCTCTATCCTGGTTCTCACTGGTAAGTGAGTGGAACTTAACTTTTTAAACTGTGGGCTGCGTTGCAAGGAGAGGGAATTAAAGACTTTGGTGAGGAAAGAGGGAGAAAAGTCAGGTGGCAACAAAAATCACTGAAAAGAGAATCATTTTAAGGTATGGCTGAGCCTTAATTGGTGTATTTGTTAAATGAATACTGGATTGTATCCTTTCTTCCTTTCTTTTTATATTTACTCTCCCTTTTGCTGCCCTTGTTGTTTATCGTTGTTGTTGTTATTGCTGTCATTGTTGTTGGATAGGACAGAGAGAAATGGAGAGAGGAGGGGAAGACAGAGAGGGGGAGAGAAGGGTAGACACCTGCAGACCTGCTTCACCGCCTGTGAAGTGATCTCCCTGTCGGTGGGGAGCCGGGGGCTTGAACTGGGATCCCTGAGCTGGTTCTTGCACTTTGCACCACGTGAACTTAACCTGCTGTGCTACCATCAGACCCCCCAAGATTTTTAAAATTTCTCAAACAGAAACAGAGAGAAAATGAATGAATGACTAGATCCCAAACTGACAGTGGCTTTGCACAGTTCTTAGTCTCCCTGCAATTCGTCAACTGGTTGGGAACTTAGGACTTGGCCGAAAAAAAAAAACAACTGAAAAACAAAGCTGACATAAAATACAAAATAAAGGGGGGGGGGGGAGAGGGGCGATGATTAGTTAGAATGTGTACCCACTAAGCGAGCCACACGGCATTCTGTGCTCTAAAACTGAGAACAACTAGCTGCAAAAGCTTCATAAATCATGCACTCAGGATAGGGGTTTGACCAAATAGCTCCGTTATCAAAGGGAGGTCCGACTCTCGAAACTATCAGCAAAGCCAGAAAGAGTTGCTGGAGGAAGCGGAATGTTCTGAGGACACGGCAGGAAACACATATGAGAAGCCACGTGCTTCTTCTGTTTAAGCCAATGACCATGGAACTGAGCCTCGATCAGCCAGAAGTGTCCATCCAGAAGAGTCTGGGAGAAAGTGAGCAGTGGAACAGTCTCAGCACATAAGCGCCAACATCAACTGCCAGAGACAGAAGTCAAATGTTCAGCTCAGAACTGGACATAGGTCAGTTGTCCTGTGGTTGGCGGAGTTTCCGACATGATGGGTCAAGGATGGTCTCTCTCATTCCTGGGAGTCTGAGTCACATGGGGAAATCTAGAGAGTTGGGACATGACTGATAGAATATCTGTACTTTCTGATAGAAGATGGAAGGGCCCGGGCAATGCCACACACCTGGTTAAGCAGACATAGTACCAAACACAAGGACTCATGCAAGTATCCAGGATCCGGTTCGAGCCCCCGGCTCCCCACCTGCAGGGGAGGAAGTTTCACAAGCAATGAAGCAGGTCTACAGGTCTCCCTCTCTATCTCACCCTCCTCTCTCAATTTCTCTGTGTCCTAACCAATAAAATAGGGGAAAATGGCCTCCAGGAGCAGTGGATCTGTAGTGCTGGCGCCAAGCCCCAGTGATAACCCTGGAGGCAAGAGAGAGAGAGAGAGAGAGAGAGAGAGAGAGAGAGAGAGAGAGAGAGAAGGAGGAGGAGGAGGAGGAGGAGGAGGAGGAGGAGAAGAAGACTAGGAAGAAGAAGATCTAAAAAGTGCAGACTGATATAATCAATGAAAAGAAAGTCCTTCCTTTGCATTCTCAATTCTGAAAAACATGAAGGTCCATTTACCAAGAATAAACTTTCTTCCATGGTTCCTGAGCAGGTATGAAATGGGAGAGAGACAGATGATTCAGGGGGGCCTCAAAGCCCAGTCATTTGGCCCATGGTTTGGAGAGGATTTAGCAGATGTGAGCAAGCCCATGGAGCACAGCCAAGCCCGTCCCCACATTCAGCTTGCGGAGACCACAAGTGCAGTTTCTCTGATCCCAAGGGAAGACTCTCCTTTCATGCTGCCCAGTGGGACCCCAGCAGAGGCCAGACGCCCTCTCCTTCTCCCACCATGAGAAACCAAGGAGCAGAAATCAAGAACTCCCTTGCCTCCTGTTCCCTATGGTCCTTCTGCTCCCCAACAAAACATACCCAGAGCTCAATGTTCTTACAATACAGAGGTTCTAATTCCAAAGAGTAAGACTGAGAGCAAAATAAGTATTCCACTTAGGGGTGGGGCTGGTGTTAGGTGAAGCATTACAGCCACATGACAGAATGCTCAGCTGGCATTCAACCCCTCTTCAAAGGCTTCTGAGACAAAGTTACATTAAAAGCAGAAAGGGGGGGGGGGCAGGTGGTAGTGCAGCAGGTTAAGCGCACATGGTGCAAGGACTGGTGTAAGGATCCCGGTTCGAGCCCCCACCTTCCTACCTGCAGGGGAGTCGCTTCACAGGCGGTGAAGCAGGTCTGCAGGTGCCTGTCTTTCTTTTCCCCTCTCTGGCTTCTCCTCCTCTCTCCATTTGTCTGTGTCCTATCCAACAACAATGACATCAACAACAATAACAACAACAACAACAATAAAACAACAAGGACAACAAAAGTTAACATAAAGAAAGAATTTAAAAAAGCAGAAAGAAGAAGGGAGCAGCGGTGTGCTCGGTTAAGTGCACACATTATCATGTCTAAGGACCTGGGTTCGAGCCCCTGCTCCTTCCATGCAAGGGAGATGCCTCACAAGCAGGGAAGCAGGTCTGCAGATGTCAGTCTCTGTTTTTCTCTCTCTAGCTCCCCTCCTCTCCCAGTTTCTATCTGTCCCATCTAATAAAAAATAGAGAAGAAAAACAAAGAAACAGAAAGACTAGGAATGGGTGGTGGTGTACCTGCTTGAGCGCACACATGGCCATGTGCGAAAGCAAAGACCCAAGTTCACATCCCTGGTTCTCACCTTGGGGGGGGGGGGCTCTGGGCTCCACTGAGTGATTCCCCAGTGGAGGAAGTGCAGTCCTCCGGGGCAGGAGTGAGAATGGAGCCAGGCAGGGCCCCCTGGAATTATTAATTTATTTCATTATTTAACATTTATTAGCTTACTTATTGGCTAGAGACAAAGAGAAATCAAGGGGGGAAGCATCACAAGCAATGAAGCAGGTCTGCAGGTCTCTCTATCTCCCCCTCTTCTCTCAATTTCTCTCTGTCCTGTAAAAAAAATGGAAGAAAAAAGGCAGCCCTACCCCCTCCTCCCCATCTAGCTGCTCACAAGACTACTCACCCCCATCCCTGTCTATTTTTAAGACATGGAGACAGAGAATGCAGAAGAAAAAGAGAGAGAGAGAGAGAAAGAGTGAGAGAGAGAGAGAGAGAGAGAGAGAGAGAGAGAGGGCCCACAGCACCAAACTTCCCTCAATGTAGTGGGGGCCAGGCTCCAACCCAGGTCATACACATGGCAAAGCAGCGCACTCACCAGGTGAGCTATCTCCCCAGCGCTTCCTTCTCTTGTCTGATTCCAGAAACCTTCTGGGACTCCTTGTCTCACTTTCCCACAGACCACCCCGTGTCTCCCCCGACACCCCAGCCGTCATCCCCCATCCTCCATCACAGCCTCTTCTGTGACTTCAGGGGACAAGGAAAAAGAGAACCAGAATGAGAAGTGCTGTTTTGCCAGGGGTCAGGGGCCAGGGGTAGAGGTCAGGGGCCAGAGGTCAGGGGCCAGGGACTGGAGCAGGGACTGGGTGGCAGGGGATAGTGGCCTGAGCTGGAGCAGGGCAGGGTGTATATGGGGGGTGGTGGTGGCTGGGGGCGGGCAGGGAGTCAGGAGTGAAGTGGAGGCTAGTGAAATCAGCCTCGTACGTGGCCGTGCCATCTTGAAAATGGCGTTTTACTTGCCACCCTCCTGTTCTGTTATTTATTTATTTATTTTTTCTGTTTGTGAGTCCTGGGAGGCAGAACCTGCCTTCAGGGAAGCCAGGATAGGACATGTGTGCTTGCACACTCTCTGCCGCTCCCCCTTCCCAGCGTCCCCCTTTTATAAGGACCCATAGGGTTGCAAGGTTAAAGGCAGAGGGGAGCAGCCTCTTCACAAAGTGCCAAGGATCAAAGTCATTAACAGAGGGCAAGAGACCCGGCCTGTGGGAGACAGAAGCCAGCTCCCCAGTGCCTTCTGAGTGCCCTCCTCATCTCCCCAGACCCAGACAGGCTGCTGAGACCTCCTCCAGCTTTTTCAGGGGTGCTGGAAGGGACCTCCCACCCTCACCCTGACCCCAGCCCCCATCAGGCAGGAAGTGAGCCTACTCTAAGAGCTTGGGGACAAGGGGGTGAGGGCAGTCTCCAGGGAACCTCAATAGCCGCCCTGAGCCTTGAGGCATAACCTCTGAGCCCCCCCACTGTCCCTGTTTCCTGTTTCAGGAAAGGAGCCAGCACACACAGTCACACGGGGCCACCAGGCCAGGGGACTCTGGGCTCTACTGAGTGATCCCCAGCTGAGCAAATGCAGTTGTCCGGGGCAGGAGTGAGAATGAAGCCAGGCAGAGGGAGGCCAGCACCCTTGGGTGCCTGTGATAGATAGTTAGACGGTGGTGAGGTTGCACCCACTGGCTTCCCTGCAGCCACACTCTAGCCTTTGCGTCCTCCTTTCTGAGTCTGGACTCAGTCAAATGGCCTGCTTTGCCCAACACACAGGTTGTTTTGTCTTGTGTTTTCTAGAACCTTTTCTGTGGTTGCAAAGTCGCAGGTGGGTGGGCCTCTCGGAGGATCCTTCAGGGAGAAGCCTGTGATGACACCCCAGACCCTCAGGGATATGGGCTGAGCCTGGAGGGAGGCCAGCTGAGCCACACAGCTGCCACTCAAGGAAGCCCCCCCACCCCCCCACCCCGCCCCAGCTCAGTTCAGGACTCAGGAGCAACAATGGCGCTTAAGTGTTGAGATAGTTTATTCAGCAGTAACAGCCTACAAATCCAACCACCACCACCTCTACCGTTGCAGAGAGACTTCCTGTTTGTCCCACAGCTCCACTCAACACTTCCCAGATGTCACCATTTGGCCCTTGTCTGAATCAGGGCTGCATCCCATTTATCTTTAATATGTTTTTTAAATTTTATTTCATGTGTTTATTTATTGGACAGAGACCAAGAAATTTTGAGAGGGAAGGAGAGAGAGAAAGAGAGACACCAGCAGCACTGCTTTACTCCTTGTGAAACTTCCCCTCTGCAGGTGGGAACTGAGCAGGGCTTGAACCCAGGTCCTTGAGCATTTTAGCATGTACACTCTACCTGATGTGCCACTATCAGGCCCATTGCATCCCACTTCAAGGATGAGGGAAGGGGCCGGGTGGTGGTGCATCTGTTTAAGTGCACATGTCACAGTGCCCAAGGACCCGGGTTCCAGCCCCTGGTCCCCACCTTCAGGGGGAAGCTTCCTGAGTGGTGAAGCCGGGCTGAAGGTGTCTCTGTCTCTCTCCCTCTCTAGCTCCCCTTCCCTCTCAATTTCTATCTCTAGCCAACATCAATACTACTACTACTACTAATAAAAGTATAATATTTTAAAATGAGCATAGCATGGCTCAGGACACTCACACCCACCATGTTTCTCCAAGACGGTGGTTCCCAAAGGTGGCTCAGTATCTCTCCTGGGAGTGGAGTCCTGGATCCTTTGCTTTCTGTCCCTGCATCCCTAGGTTATCACTGGGGGTTGGGGCCGGCACCAGGAATCCACTGTTCCTGGCCACCATTTTTCCCATTTTATTGGTTAGGACAGAGAGAAATTGGGTGGGGGAGAGAGAGGGAGAAAGAAAGATAGACATCTGCAGACCTGCTTTACCACTTGTGAGACAACTCCCCTGCAAGTGGGGAGCCAGTGGCTCGATCCTGAATCCTTGCGTGTGTCCTTGCGCTCAGTACTATGTGTGTTAACTAATCAGGTGTGCCACCTCCTGACCCCCTTAATTCTTCACCTGCCTTCGACTCCTAATTGATCAAAGAAAGATGGTACCAGTCACCAAGGTTGTAGAGTCATGGATTTGAAATTGGCAGTGTCTGAACATTGCTGAAATCAATGACTGTCACAATGAGTATACCCAGTCAAATGCCAGTGATTCTGTTTCTCTCTCTCTCATTGAAAAAAAATTATTATCTTTATTTATTGGACAGAGACATCCAGAAATCAAGATGGTAGTAGGAGATAGAAAGGGAGAGAGACAGAGAGACACCTGCAGCTCTGCTTCACCACTCGTGAAGCTTTCCCCCTGTAGGTGGGGACCAGGGGTTTGAACTCAGGGTCCTTTCTCACTGTAGTGTAGTGTGACTGGGGACTGGCTCCCTGTCTAGTTTGTCTGGGTGTCTTGCTCAGGGTAGTTGCTCAGCAAATCTGTGCTCAGCCTTGAACAACACAGGGCTTGAGAATCACTCCCCCAACAGTCAAAAATCCATGTCTACTAAAATAGACTTCCCGGCTCCTTTTTACCCTAAAATCTCTATTCCCATCTGCTCTATTCCTACTTTTTGCATTCCTGTTTATTAGACAGTTTGCCCTGCTTTACATCTTACCACCTTTCAGCCATCAAGTTGCAGATGCAGCTATGATTCCATACCGACTTCCCTGGGCAGATGACCTCGCCAGTGTGTCCTGGAACCTCACCTCTCCAGAGCCCTACACCACTAAGAAATTATAGAAAGAAACAGGCTGGGGGTATATATTAACCTTCCAATGCCCATGTCAACCGGAGAAGCAATTACAGAAGCCAGAACTGCCACCTTCCATACCCCAGAAAGAATTTTGGTCCATATTCCCAAAGGGAGAGAAATCTTAGGGGAAGATGACCAGAGGGCTCTGAACTCCAATTCCAATCAGGACCCAGAGAAAGAAGGAAAAAAAAAAAAAAAAAAGGAAGGACACTCAGACGTAGTAGGTGTGACTTAGAAGAGAAGGCAGGACTGTAAGGGGAAAAAGGGCAAATATATATAAATATAGACATAAAGTTACAGAAATAATAGTCAGTCCATATCTCTGACCTTGGGAGAACTACTGCAGTTTCCAGTGGAGGGAATGGGGACACAGAATTTGGGTGATGGGAATGGTGTGGAATTGTCCCCATGTTATCTTCTAATTATGTGAATCAATATTAAATTACTAATAAAAAAATCTCTGCATAACACAGAATCCCCCCAGATTTCCACTACTGTTGAAATTTGAAAGCTTACTGTTGATCTCAAACTATACTAGTAACATAGATCAACAGTCAACACATATTCTGTATGTTTTAATTGTGGATTTATCTTTTTCTGTATTATGAGTCAAGGTCTTATTTTATAAAGACAGTGTTACTAAGGAAATCACCAGGAAGGGAATGCATATAAAGTCACAATATTGGGCTGGATTTATCAATACCCTTGTTTACGTCATCTGTTCACAAGGAAATCAGCGCAAAAGTGGATCCGGCATGTTCAAACCTAGCTTGTCCGAGGACCAGCTGTATGTGGAAAGGCATCTTTGGCACCCCTGGCTGGAAAATAAGAGTGAAGTGAGAGTCTTCTGAGCAAGAAGACGCCAGGTCTGTCTCTCCACATGTAGTTGGCCCTTGAACAACCTGGAGGGAGAAAGCTGAGCTGTCTCAGTCTGTACACGAGGGGTTTAGTTTAGACTCAGAGGCAGCCTGGGGGTGGGGATGGGGGTGGGGGTGGGGAGGTAGCTGAGTAGGCAGAGTGCAGGCTTTTCACGCCCGAGACCCCAGGTTCAATTCTCAGCACTGTAAAAACTGGAGCACTACTCTGGCCTCTCTTGTGACATGGATAAAATAAATCACAGGAAAGATCATGAAGGGGCAGGGAAGAAAGTACAATGCTTCTGCAGGAAAAAAAAAAAAAAGAAGAATTTCATGCCTGAGGTTCTGAGGCTCTGAGGCTCTGAGGCTCTGAGGTCCGAGGTTCAATCCCCAGCACCACCCTAAGCTCTAGCTGAGCTGCGCTCTGGTCTTTGTGTCTATCTCTCTGTATCTTTCTCTCTTTGTCTGTCTCTACCTGTCATTAATATAAAAATAAAGTTTAAAAGAAGAAAGCTCATTAAGTTCTTTTAAAATTTGTATTTATTTATTTATTATGCAGAGAGAAATTGAGAGGGGAGGGGAGATAGTGAGAGGGAGAGAGACAGAGAGAGACACCTGCAGCCCTGCTTCACCACTCCTAAAGCTATCCCCCTGCAGGTGGGGACCAGGGGCTTGAAGTCAGGTCCTTATACACTGTGTGTGCACTTAACCAGGTGTGCCATTGCCTGACCCCCCACCTGTAGAAAATTATCCCAAGGGAGAATTATTTCTTCCTTTTTTCCTTGCAAACAATTTCTTCCTTTCCCCAGTGCCCCCTACAGTGCCTTCAGTCCCTCTGAATGAAGCCTGCTTTCAAGTCTGTTTGGAGGCGAGGGGGTGGCCCTGAGCACAGTGACCCCTCAGTGCCCCGGGCGCCCCGCAGAGCCCCCTCTGACACTCCCACCCCACCTCCTGTGCCTTGTCACTGTTTTTCCTTGCAGCTGTCTCTGCATTTCAGAATTCATAGCTCTGCCAGGGACTCTATTTCAGGATTTGTGGCAACAAGCAAGGTCCAGCAAGAAGGGAGCTCTCAGCTAGCATGGTCCCCTGCCCTTCCCCCTCCCACCCCCCAGCTACTTGGTGAGCAGGAGAGATGCTGAGGCTGGTGGGCATCTGGGGGCCCAGCAATGTGCCCACCAGGAGGGGGCAGTGCCGGGGACGACTTCCACTGCACTTCAATTTATCCTCTGCCAGGCTGGCTGCCTGGTGTTCTCTCTCTCTCTCTCTGTGTGTGTGTGTGTGTGTGTGTGTGTGTGTGTGTGTGTGTGATGGCCACGAGCTGTCTCCCCCCACTAACCCCATCTACAGACACTGAGCTGAGCTACTGTGAAAACTGACTCTGTTCCACCACCCCAGGCCCTTTCCACATGGTGAAAGGGGCCAGGAGGCAGTGTCCTCACTCAGAGGGGATTCTGGAGGACCTGGGGACTGGTGAGCTTTGAAGGGTAGGCACGGGTTGTGGGTTGTGGGGGAGTGTTTCCCTCCCATCCTGGAGGCCCCTGTCTTCACACTGTGAATTTGCTCCACTCGCATGAGCCAAGCCCACTCATCCTTAACCAAGCTGAGACATAGAAACAGCACACTTCCACATGTGTGCATGCAAGCTGGACACCACACACACACACACGCACACACACACACACACACACACACACACACACACACACGCACACACACACGGTTCTCTAGCCTATGATGAGTCTGTAGAGTATGATTGGTAGTGAAAGGGCCGAGAGATAGCTCACTGGGTAGGGTGTGCTTCTTGCCCAGTGTGTAACCCAGGCTTGAACAATGGGCCCCTACATAAGAGAACCCCATCACCTGGCAACGTTCAGGTGCTAGGATATCTCTTCCTTGTTCTCCCTTTTTCCTTTTCTTTCTTAGACTCTGTCTAAATGAAAAAGTGGTGAAATCGCACATGTGTGAGAACTTAACACTATAGAAAAAGATAAACATACATACACACCTCGCAACTGCTATATATGATAGAGCTACACATATGGAGGATATAAAATAATCTACATCGGGGTCTGGTGGTCTGGTTGAGCGCAGCACAGATTGCAATGCACGAGGACCCAGGTTCAAGTCCCTGGTCCCCACCTGCGGAGGGGGGGGGGCTTCATAAGTGGTGAAGCAGGGCTGCAGGTCTCTCTCCCTCTGTATCTCCTCTTCCTCTCAATTTCTGGCTATCTCTATCCAACAACTAAGTAAAGATAACACAAAATAAATTTTAAAAAACTCACATAATCTATATGAGCAGTGATTTATAAACCACCACCCCAACATGACCAGTGTCACTATCTATTCTGCTTAGTTTGGTAGATAGCTGCTTCCCACGCAGACAGGAATCTCCGACAGTCCTAAAACCTCTCCAAAGATGGCAAGAGCGAGGGCCAACATTTATCACCACCGCACACACCATACAGGGTAAACATATGCAACATAGATACGTGTGCACAGACGGGATGGGGCGGCATGGGGTCTGTCTGTGTCATGAGAGCACTGGGCAGGGGGGGCACAAGTGGATGCAGGCTCACAAAATGTTTGCGACTGGATTCCAGTGGCCTCGTCAGTCTTCCCAGTGCAAACTGAATTGAAGTACAACCATGAGTGGCTCCCAGTTTCACGTTCTCTTCCACGGCCTCTCCCCCATGCATATTATCATCAAGAAATGTTTCTTCCTCTCTGGACCCCGGTGTTTACCTCCCGTGCTCACCCGAAGGGACTTCACAGGGTCTCTGTGCCGGGCGAGCTAACCTGTCACTTCTTGTAGAGTATTAGATGTTCTTTATCACTTGTGTGGACTGCAGACACAGCTGTAATGAGCTCTGGTTTTTACCAAAAACCATATGGAGAACAGCAAGGGTGACAGGGTAAGAGAGTGTCCAAACTTTGTTCCCCCTTTTCCACTTGTTGCATAGTAGTTTCTCAATAAGTGATGGTGGAATCAGTACCCCAGAGAGTGAGTTTCAGCCCAGCTCTAGGATGAACAGCTGACATCCTCATGTGTACACAATCTACCTTCTTCCAGCTGTCCGGATGCCCAGGGAAATTGGGGAAGGGGCCTCACCAGAGCCTCCCAATTCACTAACAGCACCATAAGCCAGAGTTAAGCAGTGCTCTGGTGAAAAAGAGAAAGAAGAAAAGAGAAAGGAGAAAGAGAGAAAAAAGCCCACACTCCACAAAAACCATACTGCAGAAGGCAGCTCTGCACCAGAGACTATGCCACTGTTTAAGCAAGGATAGGATTGATAATGGGCTGGGCTGGAGAGAGAGCAGAGAGGTTGTACAACACAATTTCATGCCTGAGGCTCTGACGCCCAAGGGCACTTACTAAAGGGACCAGACAGGAGGGGAGAGGGGACTGGGCCAGGTTGGTAAGTAGTGATTGGGGACTGAGAGAGGCAGGGAATGAGGCCTCCTGGTTAAGGAAGAAACTCCCAGCAAGCGGGTAAGTGGCCACAGGGAACCTTTAGAGCCAGGAAACCACCATGGGCTCTGGGCTTGATCAGAGGTGCCAACCTGAGCTTGCCGCTGCTGCTTCTGAGTGAATGTGCTGGTGCTGGCTGTTCCTGGTGATTCAGCAGGTAGAGTCACTGCCCCCCACCCCTGCCACCGTCCCAGCATCAGGCAAGGCCTGTCGGGAAATTGTGAGGAGCCTCACAAAAAACCCTGCATTTTTCTGCCTCCAGGAGCCTGGCATTCCTTGAAACATTAAGCCAGCTCCCCCTGCTCCACCCTGCATTCCTGATACTATGGCCTGTCTATATAATCATTATTTTGCCTGAAAGATCCCCACCCATTCCATTCCTTTGATCTGTCTTCTTTCTACACTCAAGAAAGACCCTCCCTGCGTGCAGGGTATTATTAATCCTACCAGTTAAAGCCCTCGCAACAGTTGCTAAGGAAGTACCTACCTTTCCAGTCCCTTTTGCCTTTCTCCGCCCCTTTCCTAGCCATTTCTGTATCTGACTTGCCACCTCTGGGTATGCCCTTTAAAAACCTTGGCTCTCTGATCAATAAAGATATTGCATTGCCTTGCCGCCATGAGCTTGGTTTCTGAGTCATCTCCCTCACATCACTGAGTGAGTAGCAGCCCAGGCTGGCTCCGGTCACCTTCTCTCCAACCCAGAGAGTACACGCCCGGGAAGAGGCACCCCCACTCTAGCCCGGCAGAGGCCAGCAAGGACAGAGTGATGGAGCATCCTTCTGTGGTCCATGACACTTGCCAGTCAAGAGCAGAGCCACACTTGGAATTGAGTGGGGGGTTGATTCTCTACTTTGCCTTTCTTTCTTCCCTTCTTTCTTTCTTTCTTTCTTTCTTTCTTTCTTTCTTTCTTTCTTTCTTTCTTATCTTTACTGAGTAGAAGCAGTCAGAAATCAAGAGGGACAGGGGAGATAGAGAGGGAGAGGAAGAAAGGCAGCCATCTGCAGCTCTGCTTCACCACTTGCAAAGCTTTTCCCCTGCAGGTGGGGACCAGGGGCTTGAACATGGGTCCTTGTGCACTGTAGTGTGTGCACTCAACCAGGTGTGCCATTGCCACCTGGAAGCCCCTCCCACTTTCTTTCTTCTTATTTTTTAAATATTTTAAATTATCTTTATTTATTGAATAGAGACAGCCAGAAATTGTAAGGGAAGGGGGAGAGAGAGAGAGAGAGAGAGAGAGACACCTACAGCCCTGCTTCACCACTTGTGAGGCTTTCCCCCTGTAGGTGGGGACTGGGTGCTTGAACTCGGGTCCTTGCACACTATAATGTATTCACTTAACAAGGTGCACCATCAACCAACATCCCTCCCCCACTTTCAACAAGTGATACAGCTTCTATCTGCTGCGCTCCCCACCTCTGGCTCCCCTCTGAACTCCATGTCCCCAGAGTCACACACAGAATGACCTGGTCCTGTATCAGCTCTGCCTAAGCCCACCTACAGGCAGGAATACACACACACACACACAACACGCACATGTCCCCCACCCAGATGTGCAGCCCTTGTATTGTCCCTCTGTCCCCTCCCCTTTGTCCATCACCCAGGCATCTTCCTGGCCCCCGTCTTCTTCCCACTCAGAGTCCTGCTGGTATTCTCATTTCCTGCTCAGAATATTCTAGTGAAAGGTCCATCAGGACACACTTCATCTGGGGAAGACACTGGACACTCTTCCCAGACACATAGCAGGGGTGGGGAGGTGATGGATCCAATGGAGACCCTGTCAGGGGTGGGGTCTGGGTAGGGGAAGGCTGGAACCCACTGACCCCCAGGGATTCTGCCCCAGCAGATGCCTGTTTTCTTTCCTGGCAGTGAAATCATACTTCCTCCCTGAGATCCCCCCCCCCCCCCGCCCCTCTTCAGAAACACCCTCCTTCTCTACCTGAGGGCTAGAAGTTCACCTTTGCAGTCTGGTTTAGAGTCTCCCGTAAAAATGAGCCTAGGGGCCGGGTGGTGGCACACCTGGTTGAGCATACATGTTACCATGCACAAGGACCCAGGTTTGAGCCCCCATGCCCACTTGCAAGAGGGAAAGCTTGGCAAGTGGTGAAGCAGTGCTGCAGCTGTCTCTCTGTCTCACCTTTCTCTATCTTCCCCTTCTCTCTCGATTTCTGACTGTTTCTATCCAATACTTAAAGATAATTAAAAAAAAATTTTAAATCCTATTAAAAAAATAGAAAGAAAAATGAGTCTAAAGTGTCTTGTCTTCTCCACAATGGAGCTACGGATAGCCAGAATTTACAGGGGTTCCCTAAAAACAAGTAAAAAGTGCTATACTTGGGGTTTGTAATGAAAGAACCCTTGTTTCCCCGGGTTGCCTGACCAGAATCTCCCAGGAGGTTCCAAAAGCGCCATGTTCCAGGGACTCTTGAGAGAGTAGAGATAGTACTGGCTGGGGGTGCCTCCACTACTTCACATTCCAGAAGGGAAGGGGGTGTAAAGATACAGAAGGAGAAAGAGTGACATCTGCAGCACTGCTTCACTGCTTGTGAAGCCTCTCCCCTGCAAGTAGGGACCAGAAACATGAACCCAGGTGCTTGCACATGGTTAACATATGTCCTCTACCAAGTACCACTGTCTGGCCTTCAATCTGAGTCTTTCAGATGACTCTTGGAATCTAATTTTTTTTTTTTTTCTGTTGCCACCACGGTAATTGCTGGGGCTCAGTGCCTGGCCATTTTTTCTTTTTCTTTTTCTTTTTTAATGATTTGATAAGACAGATAGGAATTGAGAGGGGAGGAAGCGATAAAGAAGGAGAGAGAAAGAGACACCTGCAGACATTTTCCTCACTCAGGAAGCTTCTGCCCTGCAAGTGACAAATATTGTGTGTACATAAGTGGATGTGCCACCACATGGACTTATTATCGGTATTATTATTATTATTTTAAAGCTTGCTGATATTTTTACTGGGTTTGAACTGAACTATCTTAAGCAGAAGTGATATTTTTCTTTTTAAAAAATATCTTTATTTCTTTTTAAATTTTTATTTATCCGGGCCACTGCTCAGCTCTGGCTTATGGTGTTTCTGGAGATTGAACCCGGCACCTCAGAGCCTCAGGCAAAAAGGTGTTTTTGTTTTTGTTTTTGGCACCTCAGAGCCTCAGGCATGAAGGTGTTTTTGTTTTTGTTTTTATTTTGTGGAAAGATAGCACTGTCTCCCCCTCCAGACGTGAGCATCTTCTCTGCCTGGGACACTGGCTTGCTCCCAGCTTCTCCCTCTGACAAACAACACAGCAGGAGTCAGGTTAGGGTGTGTCTCTGGACCCTGTGTATGAAACTCTCAGATGTGTATAGGCAGGAATGTGAGCCTGGAGTCTAGCAGTAAAGCTGCCTCAGTTTCCTATAAAAAAAATTCTAGAACACTCTGCAAATTAGGTGGCGACTGGATGACACTGCGCTGCTAGCTCACACTTGGTTTCTGATGTCTGTGTGTCTCTCTTGCATGCTTACTTTCTTATATTTTATTTGTTTGTTTGTTTGTTTATTTATGTATTAGCTAAAAACAGAAAGAAGTCAATAGGGAAGAAGGCCATAGGAAAAGAGAGATATGGGGGAGGGAGGAGGCGGTGGTGCACCTGGTTAAGCACACACATCACAGTGCACAAGGACCTGGGTTCAAGCCCCCTGGATCCCCACCTGCAGAGGGAAAGCTTTGCAAGGAGCAAAGCAGGTCTGTAGGTGTCTCTCTGTCTCTTTTGCTTTCTATCTTCCCCTTCCCCTCTCAATTTCTCTCTGTCTCTATCCAACAATAAAGAAACAAAATTAAAAATAGAGAAGAAAAAAAAAGGAGAGAAAACGGCCAGACACCTGCCGCCTGCTGCACGTTCATGAAGCTTCCCCACTGCAGCTGGGGGGGGGGGATGGAGGGGCTTGAACCAAGGTCTGGGACATTTTAATATATACTCCCTACAGGCTGTGCTACCACCCAACCTCTTGATTTTCCATTTCTTCCCAACATCTGGGGCTGGGAAAGCAACCCTGCTTTGGGTGATAATTGGTCTGTTCTCTATTATTACTGTGAGGGCAGCCATCTTCAGCTCTACTTATTGGCCATCCGAGTTCCCTTCTATTCTGAAAGGCTGGTACTCATCCCTGCTCCCTCCTTAAGAATCAGTTTATTTATCATTAGGGTTGGGTGAGCTCTTAACCGATTTGCTCAAGCAGCTTCTCCAGGGAGGGCAAAGCGATGCGTTTGACAAAGGGAATCAGAGGTCCTGCTCCCCTCCCTCCCAGGGCTGAGAAAGCAGCTCCTATTGACTGGCTTCTATCACTCATCTGATTAAAGCAACCACTTACTTCCAAATGCTTCGAGCCGGGGCCGGGAGCCATTCATAAAACTCATATTGAACGATCTGCTTCCACAAAGTTTGCCTTAATGTTTTTTGCACAGTATTGATTGTTGGGGGGGGGGGTGGGTGGGAACTATAAAAATTGACACCAGGACAAACTTTGAAAGATGGCTCTCACTCAGCTGAATGGGATCAATGCACATCGACCAGGGAGGGGCAGGAACACCCCACCACCACCCCCACCACACACACACATATACTTCTCCATTAGCCGGTCCCTGCTTCACCAGCAAAACCCTTCTGGATCTTTCTTAGCTCTGCTTAGGGACTTCAAGGCAGCTGTGAAGGGGCCCAGGCTAAGTGCTGAGGTACAAGAGATGGTCTTCACCTTGGAGTGAGGGACTTCCAGGTGCTTTGTACTCAGCACTTGCTGTGGACTTTTGGCAAGGGAGCAGAAGGAGTGGGCTAAGTATCTACTAAGTGCTTACTATGTCCCAGCCATCTGAGAAGGGCACTTTGCAAATTCTTGGGAGGCCTTGGAAGATTGACCTCAGGCAAGGGACTCCAGTCCTTCTGAATTTCCATGTGAAAAGCAGAGCATTGGGGCCAGGTGGTGGAGCACTTGGTTAAGTGGCACCCACTATAATGCACAAGGACCCAGGTTCAAGCCTCCTGGTCCCTACTTGCAGGGGAAAAAGCTTCATGAGTGGTTAAACAGGGCTGCAGGTGTCTCTTTGTCATTCTCCCTCTCTTTCTTCTCTTCCCCTTCTCAACTTCTCTCTGTCTCTATCCAATAGTAATAAAGATTAAAAGAAGAAGGAGTAGAGGAGGAGGAGAGGGAGGAGAAAAAGGAGATGGAGAAGGAGCAGGAGGAGAAGGAGAAGAAGGAGAAGGAAGAAGAGGAGGGAGAGGAGGAGGGAGAGGAGGAAGAGAAGGGAGAGGAGAGGGAGGAGGGGAAGGAGGGGGAGAAGGGAGAGGAGGGGGGAGGGGGAGGAGGAGGAGGAGGAGGAAGAGGAGAAGGAGAAGGAGAAGGAGAAGGAGAAGGAGAAGGAGAAGGAGAAGAAGAAGAAGAAGAAGAAGAAGAAGAAGAAGAAGAAGAAGAAGAAGAAGAAGAAGAAGAAGAAGAAGAAAAATGAACTGCTAACAAATGCAGGGTGTTATGTGGCCGGCCTGCCCCATCACCTCCACTGTCCCAGGGTGAAATGTGACACTTGTATCAGACATGCCCCTGACTGCTGGGAACTAATCTCAAGAGCAGCCCCTGCAACCTCAGGCTGGTCTCCCTTGTGCTCAAGGACCAGACGCAGAAGCTCAGGAAGGTTGAGTGTTTTGCCCAAGACCACACATTGAATAAGTGGCCGTATGGGAACTCAGGGATCTTCCACCCAGCCCTGGTCCCATACTCTTCTTCTGGGTGCACTATGGGTAATGATCAGTCTGGGGGTGTAGGGTGGGAAGCAGGACCCCTCACAGGTCAAAGAAGCGACAGCTCTGTTACCAAGCGTGGTCTCTGTCACAGAAAGAAGCCCTTCTGCTTTCTGTCACTTGAGATGGGCACTGTCTGCCAGACCTGAGTGTAGGAGGGGGATACAGACCCCAGAAGGCCACAGACAGGGTGCCTCCTTTGTGAAAATCCAGAAGTAAAGGGGCCTGATAGTGGTGCATGTAGTTAAGAGCACACATTACAGTGTGCAAGGATCCGGGTTCAAGCCCCAGTCACCACCTGCAGGGGGGGAAAGCTTCACAGATAGTGAAGGGGTGCTGCAGGTCTCTCTCTCTCTCTCTCTCTCTCTCTCTCTCTCTCAGTCTCTCCCTCTCTGTCTTCCCCTTCCATGGACTGGGGCCATGGATACTGCTGGGACATTACCAACATGATGAGACATACAGAAAAGAGTTACTTCCAACACAGAGGGAATGATGGGCTCAGTGGGGCAGGGGAGTGGGCATAAGGGGGGTCATGAAGGGGTATGGGAGAGGGAGCCCCAGTCAGGGCTGGCAAGCATGGGGCTGGCTTCAGAAGGGCCAGCTCGGCTGAACTGAGGAGCACTCAGAGTATCTGTGGGTCCAAAGGCTTGTTCTCTGGGGAGTCCCTCAGTGTGTGGAGACAGGGCAGAAGGCATCAGTCCCCATAGGAACCACATTGGGGGCTTGGCAGCCTCGAGGCTAAGTGGCCACTCACCACTTCTTTGGGGGGGTGGGGTGAGGCCTTGGGAGGTAGCTCAGGAATAGAGCACTGGCCTTGCATGAAATCTTGGCTCTGAGTCCTGTGGCATATGATGGAGAGGTGACCAACTCATCAAACCCTCCTCCTCCTCCTCCTCCAGCTCCTCCTCCTCCTCCGTCTCTCTTTCTTTCTCTCTGCCTGGGTTCCTGCACTACAAATCCACTGCTTCTGGCAGCTATTTTTTTTCCATTGTATTAGACAGGACAGAGAGAAATTGAGAGAGAAGGGGAAGACAGAGTAGGAGAGAGAAAGATAGACACCTGCAGACAAGAAGTGTCCCAGCTGCAGGTGGGGGAGGGATGGGGGCTCGAACCCAGATCCTTGCAACAGGTCCTTGCACCTACTACTATGTGCACTTAACTGGGTGCACCACTGACCACCCCCGACGATCAGCTCTCCCTCACCCATCCTCATCGTCATCAATCATTAAAATTGGGGCTAAGAGATAACTCACCAGGGACTGGGGAGACAGCACAGTGGTTATATGAATGTATTCTCATGCTTGAGCCTCTGAGGTCTGAGGCTCAGGTTCAGTCCCCAGCACCACCATCATTCAGAGCTGAGCAGTGGTACTCTGGTCTCTCTCTTACCCTTTGTATCTCTCTCATTAAACAAACAAGCAAATAAATAAATTAGATTTAAAAAAATAAAGAGAGCACTAACTCACCAGGTGGAGCATGTATCAAGCCAGGTTCAGGAGCACCAGAGCCAGACGGAGCTTCAATGCTGTGCTGTCTCTCTCTGTCTCTGTGTGTCTGTCTCTGTCTCTCTTATCTAGATGAAAAACATTAGGCTGGGAGCACGAAAACTGGATCTGTGGGAGCCCCTAGCTCTATAGCAAGGCAACACATTTAAATAAATAAAGAAGAAGGCGGGTTTTCTCGACCCTGCTCAGGAGAAGGAAGGGGAATCATCGAGAGGAAGCTATGAAGAAATGCTGATACCTGGGGCCCTGACCCAGATCAGAAGGTAGATGGGCGGGACCTGGCCATGTGTATTTCCACACATTCATCCCCTGACTGGCTTGGGGGCGTGGCTTGGGAAGACAGAGGTCATGCCAGCAAGAGTACAACAGGAAACCAAGCTTCCAGAATGTTCCTTCAGTGGGTCCCAGAGTGTATGCCAGCTGCTTCTCCACTACTGAATCCCTGCCTTGCCTGTTGACCTCAGTTACATCACTGGTTCACTCCAGTTGCCCGCTAGAGGCTGTTGAGGCTCAGAGAGGTTGAGTGACCACCCAGAGCCACACAGCTGCCTTCAGAATCCCTGACGTGTGAAGCTCAGGATAATTTGCTCCAGAAATACAGGGTGCTCTGAGGTGGTCAGAGGGTCCCAGGGCCTGTGAGGGAACTTTCTGGGTGCTTCTAGAGGCCGCCATGGGCAGCTTTCACTCTCCCTACCTGCCTCACCGCCCCCCACCACCCACCGAATTTACAAACGTTTCCATTTTATTTTTTTAAGTTTCCATTTTTAAGACTCCAAAGCACAGTGCCACGCGAATTGGCTGCCCTACCCCTTCACCCTGCTCCCATTCTGGAGAATGCTTGTTAACAGAAAGTAGTGGTGCCAGCAGAGAGAGAGAGAGCGAGCTCTGCCCCTGGGGCTGCCTGCCAGTCCTCCTACCCAGCACCCCTCAATAGCCCACAAATCACTCCAGAATGGGGGAGTAGCTAGTAAGTGCCGTGTTCGCCCCCCACACCCCCCCAGGGCCTTACTGAGGGTGGATGCATGTGCGTGTGCGTGCTTCCTTTCATGCTTTTCTTTTTATGAACCTTGTAAAAGCACCTACTGTTGCACCCTCTGCTGTAAACACTCTTTTAAAGGGATTACCGCCGGGGTCAGGGCTCTGAAAGGCACCTGGAGAGATTGAACATGGCTCCGGAGAGGCGAGAGACAACGGCAGCCCAATGCAGGGCCGGAGGGATATTCTTTCAAGATTCATTGTATTAATTTCACATGAGAGAGAGAGAGAGAGAGAGAGAGAGAGAGAGAGAATGATACCAGAGCACCACTCCAGTCCATGAGTGAGACTTAGATTATGAAGCTTCGAGCCTCAGGCAATGCAAGTCCTGCACTCTACCAGCTAAACTACTTGCCCTGTCTTAAAAGAAAAAGGATTTACTCATTTATATTTATAAGAGAGAGAAAGAGAGGGATACCAGCACACTGCTCAGCTCTGGCATATGGTCATGGCAGGGATTGAACCTGTGGCCTCTGGAACTCAGGCATGCAAGCCCTACGCTCTAACACACTGAGCTAGTTCCCTAACCTTCCGAGGGATATTCCTTTAATTCTATGCCCCCTCCCTCTGTCTCTCTCTCTTTCTTTTTTTCCATTTATCTTCTTTCTTTCTTTCTTTCTTTTTATATTTATTTATTTATTTATTTATTTATTTTCCCTTTTGTTGCCCTTGTTTTTTATTGTTGTCGTAGTTATTATTGTTGTTATTGATGTCGTCGTGTTGGACATAGAGAAATGGAGAGAGGAGGGGAAGACAGAGAGGGGGAGAGAAAGACAGACACCTGCAGACCTGCTTCACCGCCTGTGAAGCGACTCCCCTGCAGGTGGGGAGCCGGGGCTTGAAACGGCATTCTTTCGCCGGTCCTTGCGCCACGTGTGCTTAACCCGCTGTGCTACCGCCGGACTAGCTCTTTCTTTTTAAAGATTTTATTTATTTACGAAAGTGAAAGATAGGAGGAGAGATAGAAAAAAAACAACAGACATCATTCTGGTTACATATGCTACCAGGAATTGAACTGGGGACCTCATGCTTGAGAGCTCAATGCTTTATCCACTGCACCATCTCATGAACCACTATTTATTTATTTATTTATTTATTTATTTATTTATTTATTTATTTTCCCAGAGCACTGTTCAGCTGTTCAGCTCTGGCTTATGTGGTGCTGAGGATTGAACCTGGGACCTTTGGTGCTTCACGCACGAAAGTCTTTATATATAACCACTATACTATCTCTCCAGCCCGAAGAGATATTTTTCAAATGTTTTCTTTGGATGACAGATATTTGGATGCTTTTTTTTAAAGTACTCATTTTTAAAAAAAATTTTATGACAGAACAAGAGTAGAGGAAGTAATACACACACACACAAACATACACACACACACACACACACACACACACGTATTGCTTTTTCTCTGACATTAGGTGGTGCTGGGGATTAAACCTGCAGTCTCTGGACCTCAGGCTCGCGTGTCCTGTGCCCTCACAGACTGAGCTATGGCCCTGACCCCTGATACTCTCAATTCCCCTGCTGCCACTGTCCAGGCGCCCTGCTGGGTGACTTCCTGATGTGCCCCCAACAGACTCCTAATGCTTCTTCCTCCTGCACCCCCCCCACCCCATCTTCTCTCTCTAATCCATCCCCTACCACCTGCCACCCACCACCCCTAGAAGGGCCTTTTGGGACCTCTGCAGGTGTCTATCTTTATCCCTCTCTATCTCCTCGTACCCTCTCAAGTTCTCTCTGTCAAATCAAGCAAAATAGAATGGGGGGGAGAAATGGCCACCAGGAGCAGTGGATTCACAGCATCAGCACAAAGACCCAGCAGTGGCCCTGGTGGCAATAAAAAGAAAGATAAGTAGAAAAAGAGGAGGAGAAGGAAGAAGGTGAAGGCTCTCTCTGCCTGTGCCCCCAGCTCCCGCACGGTTGTAGTTGGGTGCTGTTTCTTCTCCAGGAACCATGAACCCTGTTATCACCCCATTTCCCAAAGCTTATCTCTGTGCTCGGATCACCTCTCCTTCTTTGGTCCTCGGTCCAAGGATGTTAACAGTTCTCCCCTTTGCTGACCTCATGGTACTGCTCCCCCCATGACTGCTAACCCACCCCCCCTCCCATACGCAGGCACTTCCAGCCCTTCCTCACCTCTCCTTGATCTATAAATGTGAGAACATCACGTCCTTCCAAGCAGGGTCCTAACTGCTGACTCAGGTGGGACACTCAGTTTATGTGCCATTGACCCATAGGGAAGACCATTAGAACCATAAGGAGCACCAGGCTCATTCTAGCTGGAACATTCTAGGGGGTTAGGATGTATCTTGGTGGGATGGGAGTAAGATGACAACAGAGGACAACAAAATGGAGATCCACCATTAGGAGCAAGGGTTTGGGAGGCTGGGCAGTGGCGCACCTGGTTAAGTGCACACATCACAGTGCATAAGGACCTGGGTTCAAGCTCCTGGTCCCCACATGCAGGGGGAAAGATTCACAAGTGATGAAGCAGGGCTTCAGGTCTCCCTCTATTTTCTCTCTTTAAGCTTTATTTATTTATTAATCTTTTTAAATATTTACTTATTGATTCCCTTTTTGTTGCCCTTGTTTTATTATGGTAGTTCTTATTATTGTTGTTATTGATGTCATTGTTGTTGGATAGGACAGAGAGAAATGAAGAGAGAAGGGGAAGACAGAGGGGGAGAAAAAGACAGACACCTGCAGACCTGCTTCACCACCTGTGAAGCGACTCCCATGTAGGTGGGGAGCCGGGGGCTCGAACCAGGATCCTTACGCTGGTCTTTGCGCTTTGTGCCACCTGTGTTTAACCCACTGTGCTAGCACCCGACTCCCTTAATCTTTATTTATTGGATAGAGACAGCCAGAAATTGAGTGGGAAGGGGATAATAAAGAAGAGAGACAGGTGGGCCGGGTGGTGGCACATCTGCTTGAGTGCACATATTGCAATGCCTAAGGACCCAGGTTCAAGCCCCCAGCCCCACCTGTAGGAGGAAAGTTTTGCAAGTGGTGAAGCAGGTCTTTAGGTGTCTCTCTGTCTCTCTTTCCTCCCCTTCCCTCTCAATTTTTGGCTGTCTCTATCCAATAAATAAAGATAATAAAACTTTTTTAAAAAGAGAGTAAGAGAAACACCTGCAGCCCTGCTTCACCATTTACAAATCTTCCCCCCACCCTGAAGGTGGAGAGTAGAGGCTTGAACCTGGGTCCTTGTGCATCGTAACATGTGCGCTCAACCAGGTGCACCACCACCCACCACCCCTTAACATTTTTTTTTTTTACTATCTTCATTTATGGGATAGAGATAGCCAGAAATTGAGAGGGAAAGGGGAGATAGAGAGGGAGAGAGACAGAGAGACACCTGCAGCCCTGCTTTACCACTTGCAAAGCTTTCCCTTTGCAGGCAGGGATCGGGGGGGGCTCGAACCCAGATCCTTGGGAATCATAACATGTGCATTCAACCAGATGCACCACCACCAAGGCCCCCTGTCTCTCCCTCTGTATTCCCCTTCCCTCTAAATTTCTCTCTGTCCTATCAAATTAATAATAATAATAATAATAATAATAATAATAATAGAACATGGGTTTGGAGTCTGACAAGTCTGCACTGGAGTCTTAGCTACACAAGGAGGCACCACACTGCACACCTGTCCACCAGCTCTGTGTGTTCCTTGCAAGGGTTTGAAGAGCAGTGTGAGTTGGCCTGTGGAAGGTATTCATTTCAGAATACTGGGGGATAGTTTCCCACTCACAGCGTCCATTTGCAGTGTGGCTTTGTCTGGCCTCTCCAGTTACAAACCCCATAATGGTAGGGTTTATGCCTTAGCTGTGTCCACCTTCTCCCAAAGCTTAGCTCAGGCAGGAGACCCTCGTGCTAGGGAGAAGGAACACAGCACATACTGGCCACGTAGGCATCATTTTAATTTCTAAGTCCGTGGAGACTCAGACAGTGAGTGAACTTGACCAAGGTCACGCAGCTTGACTTTAAAACTGATTTGAACTGACTGATGCCAACACCTACCTACACAAGCTTTTTTTTTTTTCTTTATTTTTTCACTGAATCAGTTGCTATTCATTTGACCCAGAAAGGGGAAAACAAAAAACAAACAAACAAAATAAAACCCATCCTGAATGCTAAAGATGACACTTCACCAACTTTTGGGCTAAGGCAGTTGAGGAAGGCAGTGGAGAGGTGTGAGAACATCAAGGACAAAATCCCAGTGAGAGGCCGCCTTCTCAGAGGTCTGGTTAACATGCACCAAAGTGTCTTTATGGGGAGAGTCTCCAGGAGCTCAGAGAACAGAAGGATGAGATGTCAGCAGTGGCAAGGCATATGCCAACATGAAATCTGTGTGTGGACGGCACATGAGAACCGCATTGCAAGTGAACAATCACTAATGATCTCTGGCCTGTGAGGTGCTTAAAAGTTTATTGTTGGGAGATGGGCAGTAGCGCAGTGGTCAAGCGCACGTGGTGCAAAGCACAAGGACCGGTGTAAGGATCCCAGTTTGAGCCCCGGCTCCCCACCTGCAGGGGAGTCGCTTCAGCTGGTCTGCAGGTGTCTATCTTTCTCTCCCCCTCTGTTTCCCCCTCCTCTCTCCATTTCTCTCTGTCCTATCCAACAACTACAACATCATCAACAACAAAAACAACAAGGGTGACAAAAGGGAAAATAAATAAATATAACAAACTACATTTTTTAATATTATTATTATTATCTTTATTTGTTTATTGTTTAGAGACAGCCAGAAATCAAGAGGGAAGAGGGACATAGACAGGGAGGGAGAGGGGCTGGGCAGTGGCACACCCAGTTAAGCACTTAGTACTAAGTGCAAGGACCCCTGCAAGGATCCTGGTTTGAGTCCCAGCTCCCCACCTGCAGGTGGGAAGCTTAGCAAGTGATGAAGCAGGTCTGCAGTTGTCTCTCTCGCTCTCTGTCTTTCCCTCCTCTCTCAATTTATGTCCTATCCAATAAAATAGAAAAGAAAATAGCCACCAGGAGCAGAGAATTTGTAGTGTTGGCAGCAACCCTGGAGGAAAGTGTGTGTGTGGGAGAGAGAGAGAGAGAGAGAGACCTACAGCACTGCTTCACCACTTGCAGAACTTTCTCTCTACAGGGGGAACCAGGAGCTCAAGGTCCTTGTGCATTGTAACGTGCTTTCAACCAGGTGCACCACCGCCTGGCCCCCGAGTTTACAGTTCAGATTGGAGGGAGAGAATAACTGATTCTCTCAACTTGGATTACAGGATGGTGTTTGGGGTGGGGAGGTGGGGGAGAGGGAGGTAGGCAGTGGTGGACTGACTGGTGCTGCAGGGGAGTGGGTGGAGAGGGCTCCCCCAGGGGGGATATGACAGTGCTAAGAGCAGAATGAGAAGGGCTAGTGACCAGGCTGGCCTGATGGAAGGCATCACTGGATCTTTCCATAGGTCAGGCAGGGCTGCTTTGCAAAGCTGTGCCGGGTATTTCTTGCTCAACTCCATATGGGCTATTGCCCAGGGTGCTGAGTCCCCAGACCAATCTCTGCTAGCCAAAGAACTCTTATTTACCCAGAGGAGAATGGGTGACCTGCCTACCTATTGTGCAAACACACACACACACACACACACACACACACACACACACACCAGGCACTTTGTATAAATCACCACATATAATCCTCTTAACAGCTCTGAAAGGCAGACTTGGTAGATTAAAGACAGTAGCAAATCCCTCCTTCTCCACCCACTGGAGAGGTAGCCAGATCTTTAGGAATGGGCTCATGCCATAGGGATGTCTGAGAGGTGAAGTCATTTTTCTCTTTCTCCTTTCATCTGGAATAGCTAATCAACAGGTTCGGGGTGGAGGTTAACATCCTGGGACTTTTAAGAGTAGGGCATAAGAACTTTTTTTTTTTCTTTCTTTCCCCTTCAGTTTCTTGGTGTCCTGAGATGCCACAGAGAAAGCCTAACTGCCTGCCACAGTTTGTTGAGCACTTATTTGTAAGTGCTCAGTTTCAAGAGAAGATAGGAAGACACACCCTCACTGGGGCTGGGAGGGAGGTGGTGCACCCAGTGAAGTGCACAGAGTATCAAGCACAAGGACCCAAGTTTGAGCCCCTGCTCCCCACCTGCAGGAGGCTTCCCTTTGGGAGTTCTTTCCCTCTCTCTATGTCCTTATCTCTCCTTTTCTCTCTGTCCTGTCTAATAAGAAAAAAAAAAAAAGGCCACTGGGAGCAGTAGATTTGTAGTGCTGGCACTTAACCCTGGTGGCAAAAGAAGAAGAGGAGAAGGAGGAGGAGGAGGAGGAGGAATTTACAGCTATCAATCTACCAAATATTAAAGCAACATAACAAGTTCAGATTCTCTTGAGTGCCTATCCCTGTGCCAGACACACAGAAGGACACCGGAAGACCATCTTTCTGCTTCCTGAGTGCCCACATCAAGTTCAAACTTGAGCAAACAGATTCATGAGCTGGATTAATCATGGTGTGACAAACTGGAAAGAAACACTAAAGCCAAAAAAAAAAAAAAAAAAAAAAAAAAAGAAAGAAAGAAGGAAAGAAAGAAAGAAAAGAAGAAGACACATTTAGAGTAGACTCCAACTTCCAACTGCGTGCCTGTGCCCCATAAAACAGCCTCACCATGACACGTGAGCTTGATTCACCGTTTGAGTCAATTTCTTAATCATCGATCATTTGTCCTCACCCTTCCCCCACCACCCTGAGGCAATGTTAGGGAGCTCTGAACAGAGCAAGAGGCAACCTTTCTGTCTCTTACTTCACCATGGGATTTCTTGAAGGCGAGAGGCCCCAGGACGCCGAGGCTGATTCAGCTCCCCTCACCGTGAACTGCTGGTTCTGACCAAGGAGGGCAGAAGAGAGAGGGAGGAAACTGGAGTGACTCAGGCCAGCTGCTGTCCACTTTGGCACCAAGTGACAAGTTCTTCATGTTCAGGAAAGGCCTCTGTGGTAGGGCCCTGGGAGCCTGGTCTGCGGGGAGGGCGTGTGTGAGTAAGTGTGGGGACAGCTCTTGAATTATGGGGCGAATCTGAGCCCTTCAACCCGGGAACCTGAGAGCTGAGCAGAGGCCTGACTTCAGCACCAGCCAAGAGGCAAGCCCAAGAGTCTGAGCCTGGAGCCAGAGGCTGAATCACAGAGGCCCGGCCTTCCCCAGGCCTGAGTCAGGCGTGGAGGATTAAGTGTGCTATTTTGAGGTGCTCCTAAGTGCACTTTCGGAGAGTTTCCAACAGAGGTGTGTGGGTTCCCATTAACTCCCCAACACACCTTTCCAGTCAGGATCCTTTTTTTTTTCTTTCTTTCTTTCTTTCTTTCTTTCTTTTCATTTCCATTAACGCCTTCACAGAGGCACTTGTATCCATTATTATTTATCTTTATTTTATTTTGTAAAGAGAGAGACATTGAGAGGAAAGGGGGAGTAAGGGAGAGAGTAACAGAGACGCTTGAAGCACTGCTTTGTCACTTGTGAAACTTCGCCTCCTGCCCCCACCCAGAAGATGAGGTCCCAGAGCTTGAACTCAGGTCCTTGTTCATCGTGACATGTGTGCTCTACTGGACGCAGCATCACCCAGCCCCTGGCCATTATTTAGATGAATTTTTCCTCAGAATTTTCAGATTTGCTCTGAAGACCACTGATTGATTGATTGATTGATTGATTGATTGATTGATTTTGCCCTCCAGGGTTACTGCTGGGACTCAGTGCTGGCACTACAAATCCATTGCTCAGTTTTTTTCCTTTTTATTGTATAGGACAGAGAGAAATTGAGAGGGGAGAGGGAGTTAGAGAAGGAGAAAGAAAGAGAGACACTTGCAGACCTGTCTGTGAAGCATCCCCCCTGCAGGTGGGGAGCCGGGGGTGGGGGGGCTCGAACCTGGATCCTTGTACAGGTCCTTGTGCTTAGTATTAACCAGTAGTATTAAGTGCACTTAACCAGATGTGCCACCACCTGCCCCTCTTATTTATTTATTTTTACCAGAGTATTGCTCAGCTCTGACTTACAGTGGTGCTAGGGATTGAACCTGGGACCTTTGGTGCCTCAGGCATGGAATCTATTTTGTTTAACCATTGTGCTATCTCTCCAGCTTGTGATCCCTGATTTTCTATCAGGCTTCAGAGGTGGCCCAGGGGAAGGAGCAGTGGGGGGTGGGCTGGTAAAATACAGACAAAACCATTTATCACAAGATATATGTGGGAAGTACTGTTATATATTTCCTTTCTTCAATACATTTCTCTGCCTGGGAACTTTTAGAGTTTCTAATGTGCTAACACATTTTGCAGATCCCCAAAGGGATTTTGATCATTAGCTTATTCTGACTCTTTTTGGCCATGGGACCTTCTTTTGAAGAGAAAAGATTTTTGTTTGTTTGTTTTAACATAGATGCTTTGTGAATTACTGTCCTTGAGTGACCTGTTTAGAAGCAATTACAAGCCCACACATTTACCAGAGAGCTTGTTAGAGATGTAAACTCCCATTCCAGACACTAACATTGAGTAGGTCTTGGGTCAGGCTCAGAAACACTTCATAAATAATAAATACTTAACATAAGTCTAAATATTTCCTCTGGTTCCTATGTGGATGCCCCATGGCACCTTCTTTGGAAAACCCTTTTTCAGAGCAAGAAGAAGTTGGGTGATTGCAGGTGGGCTGAAAAGGGCTTTGTTATCTGGTGAGCTTGTTTGTAAAGTCTGAGATTGACCTGTATCTTCAGTTCAGAAAATAAATAAAGGGGGCTGGGCGGTGGTGAACTTGGTCACGCACCCACAGTACTTAGTGAAAAGATCCCATTCGAGCTCCCGGCTCCCCATCTGCAGGGGAAAACTCCACAAGCTGCAAAGCAGGTCTGCACACGTCTCTCTGTCTCTCTCCCTCTCTATCCTCCTCCTCTCTCAATTTCTCTCTGTCCTATCCAATAAAAAGGAAAAAATGGCTGCTTGGAGTAGTGGATGCATAGTGCTGCCACCAAGCCCCAGCAATAACACCAGTAGCAAAAAAAAAAAAAAAAAAAAGAACGAAAGAAAAGAAAGAGATCCTTCATTTACCTTATGAGACATGCAGTCTTCAAATACTTCAGAAATTCCTATAAATAATAGCAAGGTTGGGGTTCCTATAAATACTAGTCATATGGAGAGTCTTACACATAACAACAATATTCAGGGGTGGTCCTGAATTCATGTGTGCATAGGTAACTAGAAAAAGGAGTTAGGTGATGGATAGATGCCCCTTATTCTAGTCCCCTTTACCTCTTTTGAAGTACCCTAACAACACAATATCTTTTTTGGGGAGAGCATCCACTCAGTGCAAAGAAAATAGAGGTTGGGGCTGGCTGGTGGTGCACCTGGTTGAACGCACATGTTCCAAAGCACAAGGATCCGGGTTCAAGCCCCCAGTTCCTACCTGCAGGGGGAAAGCTTTGTGAGTGGTGAAGCAGGACTGCAGTCATCTCTCTGGCTCTCTCCCTCTCTCTGTCCCCCTCCCCTCTCAATTTCTTATTGTTTCTATCCAATAAATAAATAAAGATAATAAAAATAGATTTCTTTAAAGAAAAAGAAATTATGAAAGTTGAGGTCTAACTGGCAAGGCATCTCACCTGGTCAGGTTCCGACTTTGCCATGGACATAGGTTTAAACCTTGGTGCTGTGGTGTCTCTCCCTCTCCCCCTCTCTCATTCTTTTGGTCTGAAAACAGGTAGGCTGGAGAGGTCAAAGCCCCAGAGAGGAAACAAAAATTAAGGAAAACTGAAGTCCAGTTTCTGACTCCAAATGCTAATTCTGGTTCCAGGCCTGTGGAATCCTGGCTTCTCAGCCCTTAGGCTTACTAACCAGTTCCTGCTGAGCACATGACTTCCAAGAGCCTCCAGCGGGAGCTGAAGATAATAACAACTCACTTTGCAACTTTGTTGAAAGGATTAACGGAGATAAAGCCTATACTCCTTAGGCAGAAGGCCCAGCCTATGGTAAGTGCTTTGCAAATATTAATTACTAACAGTGTTTACATCCATGGCTGATGGGGGCTGGGTGGTGATGCAACTGTTGAGCACATGTTACAATGTGCAAGGATCCAGGTTCGAGCCCTCCATCCCCATCTGCAGGGGGGAAAGCTTTGCTAGTGGTGAAACAGTGCTGCAGGTGTCTCTCTATCTTTCCCCCTCTGTCATCTCCTTCCCTCTGGATATCTGGCTGTCTCTATTCAATAAATAAAGGTAAAATTTATATATATTTTTAAAAGTCATATCCATGACTGAGTAGCAGAGAAAAGGAACAGGTCCCTGCTGGGATGGGGAGATCTCACCAACCAGGACACATACCCTGCTGCCATGCAGGAGGCTGTGGGTGCAAGCCCGGGACCACATGGGAGCATTAAAACCAGCACTGGGCACTAGGGGGCTCTGTGGATTGTGGGGTGGAGCTGTGCTCTCTCTCTCTGTCTGTCTCTGTCTGTCTCTCTGTCTCTCTCTCTCTGTTTTTACCCCCAACCCCTGCATGAAATGGAAAGAATGAAAGAGTTGGCTTGGGAACCATAGTATGTAACATGTGAGAGGATCTAGTACTTGAGGAAAAGGAAAAAGAAAAAAGCAGACTCTTTGGGGCCAAGTTATGTTTCATCAAGCTCACTTGAGGAGCCAGGTTCAAGCCCTCAGTCCCCACTTGCAGGGGGTGATGCTTCATATGTGGTGAAGTTGTACTGCAGGTATCTCTCTCTAAATCTATGTACCCCCTTCTCAATTTTTCTCTTTCTCAAACAAAAACAAAAAAAGAAAGGAAAATAAACAAAATAAAATTGAAAAAAAGGGAAAAATGGTATCTGGGATCTGTTGAGTTGTTATGCTAGTACTGAACCCCAGACATAAGCCTAGTGGCACAGGGCCCTAAACTTGGGAACATGAGGCCCTGAATTTGATCCTTGGCATCCCGTGTGCTAGAATGATGTTCTGATGCCTCTCTCTTTCTCGTTTTTTTTTTTTCCTCTCTCTGTCCCTCCTCTCTTTTCTTTCCTCCCTCCCTCCCTCCCTATCTTGTGTTAATAAATAAAACACTGAAGGGAATAAAAGGGGGGTCAGGCGGTAGCGCAGTGGGTTAAGCGCAGCACATGGCTCAAAGCACAAGGACCGGCATAAGGATCCCGGTTTGAGCCCCCGGCTCCCCACCTGCACGGGGTCACTTCGCAGGCAGTGAAGCAGGTCTGCAGGTGCCTGTCTTTCTCTCCCCCTCTCTGTCTTCCCCTCGTCTCTCCATTTCTCTCTGTCCTATTCAACAACAACAACAACAATAACAACAACAGTAACAAAATGGAAAAAATGACCACCCAGAGGAGTGGATCTGTAGTGCAGGCACTAAGCCCCAGTGATAACCCTGGAGGAGAAAGAAAGAAAGAAAGAAAGAAAGAAAGAAAGAAAGAAAGAAAGAAAGAAAAAGGAAGGAAGGAAATGAAAGCCCAGCCCATGTCTGGAAGCAGAGAGATACTCTTTCCAGCACTTTCTTTCACCGTCTTCCAAGTGTTGCAAAGGAGATGAGATTGGAAATGCCCCCCTCCACCCCCCCCACGCCCTCACCACCACCACAGTGTCTGGTTCTTCATGTTAACTCCACAAGGAAGCGAGGAGGGAGACCATGGCTTCAATCCTGTAAACTTACACTCAGGAAAAGCAAAAGCAGGCACATAGAGGCGCCTGGGGGAAGTGGCAGCACGGTGAGAAAGCTGGCCCTTCTTTCACTTCCTCTCTGAGCCCAGCCCACACCTACTACTATTTCCTTTTCTTCTCCCTCTAGATAAAGTCACCAAAGGGCCTGATTTCTTCAGATGTTCTCTACATACTTTTCCCTCTCAGCAGTGGGACGAAAAACAAACAAATAAAAATAACAAAAAAACCCAAAGGTTCCTGGTCACAAAACTTGCAGGTTCCAGAGAAGTAGTGGTTAGGGCTCTCTGGTAGGAATCTCCCCCTAACAAAAGGCCCATAACATCTGGAAAATTCACACACACACACACACACACACACACACACACACACCCCAAAATATTTCTAAATACAAATATGTTTGAACAATGTCATAAACATGAACCAAGCCTGGTCAGTTTCTCTCACTGTCACGGTAAAGAGTGAAAATTCCTGTGGGGAGGGGCTTACTCCAAAACTATAATTTATTTGACTTTATTTTATTTTATTTTATTTTATTTTATTTTATTTTATTTTTTTGCCTCCAGGGTTATCACTGGGACTCGGTGCCTGCACTACAAATCCACTGCTCCTAGAGGCCATTTTTCCCCTTTTGTTGCCCTTGTTGTTGTTGTTGTTATTGTTATTTTAGCTGTTGTTGTTGGACAGGACATTGAAATGGAGAGAGGAGGGTAAGATAGAGAGGGGGAGAGAAAGATAGACACCTGCAGACCTGATTTACCACCTGTGAGGCGACCTCCCTGCAGGTGGGGAGCCGGGGGCTCAACCCGGATCCTTACACCAGTCCTTGCGCTTTGTACTATGTGCACTGATCCTGCTGTGCTATCGCCTGGCCCCCAACACCACAATTTCATCACCAGCCTGTTCAGCATTTATACTTTTGTCTGTGGAATCACTTTGGGAATTTGTATATGAGGAATGTCTTTTTCACTGAGTATTTAGTTCATAAGGGACTTCTTTTTTCTGTCACACTGATCATTTTTTTTATTTCTTTATTGGGGAACTAATGGTTTACAGTCGACCATAAAATACAATAGTTTGTACATACATAACATTTCCCAGTTTTCCACATAACAATTCAACCCCCACTGGGGCCTCCTCAGCCAGCATGTTCCAGGACCTGAACCCTCCCCCTGGCCCCACCACAGTCTTTTACTTTGGTGCAATCCACCAACTCCAGTCCAAGTGTGATATCATTGTAAATGGACTCCAACTCAAATCTGACCGCTGTTAATTTAGGAAACAGGCATTGTCCCCCACACCTGGCTGCTCATATCTGGCAGGTCCAGGTACCACTGGACCCACGGAGCCCAGCGGAAGCCATGTCCACACCATCAGCTAAGCAGCCCTGGCTACTGCTGTGTCTCCCAATTCCTTATTTCTCCAGAGACTGCCCCCTTTCATAACCCACTGCTCCCTCCTCCCAGCACCAGAACTCAGTTTCCAACCATCCAACTCCCACTTCAGCCCTCAAATAATGTTTCAGAGCACCCAGGGAGCTCAGTACCTGTCCCCTGCCCCCAGAATTGTGCCCAAGGGGACTGGACAGTGGCACATCCTTACTAAGTGTAAGGATCCGGGTTCGAGCCCCCCCCCAGCTCCCAGACTGTAGGGAGAGATAACTCACAAGCAGCAAAGCAGGTTTGCAGGTGTCTGTCATTCTCTCTCCCTTTCTATCTCCCCCTTCCTCTCTCAATTTCTCTCTGCCATATCAAAAAAATATATATAGTAAAAATGGCCTCCAGGAGCAGTGGATTTGTAGTGCCAGCAATGAGCCCCAGAGATAACCCTGGAGGCAAAAAAAAAAAAAAGAATTTTGCCCAAGAACACGCTAGTGCAGGAAGCCCCACCCAAGTCACAGAACTGAGTAGGTATTGACATCCGAAGCAGTCATTTGTGATTCAAGCCTGCATACATGTGAGCACAGCTCCTGCACACACACAGATACATACATGGGCTTCAACACTCATGCACACAGACACATGAGCAGGTGTGATGCCTAGATATGTGCACACGCCCCCACCCTCCTAGACCCCCCCCCCCCAAGCAGATAGCCAGCCCAGGTCCCCAGCTCCTTTGTGGCGTGCCCTCCCTTCTCCCCTAGAGGCAGATCCAAGAGGAAACTTCCCGGACCCTTCCTCGGGAAGGGGAAGAGGGTGAAAAGTGTACATGTAGCATTCCTCCTGCCAAGGGAGAGGGGTTTCTGGTTTCAAAGGGAGCCCCTCAAGGAGAAGGATGAGAGCTTTTTCTTCCTCCTCCTTCTCCTCCTCTTCTTCCTCCTCCAAGGGAAGCCATAAATCATCTCTGCTTTTCTGCTGCCTCCACCAGTGGGGGTGAGATTAAGGCTGTTAGGTTGGATTTGCTGGAGGGTATGTCTTGGGGTCTCCATGGCCCTCTTCCACCCCCTCCCCCTCCATCAGCAACAGCTTCCCCAGAGGACACAGTGAAGGTGTCACCTGAGATATTTAGAGCAGGAAACTTCTTGGTGCTGCTGGGCAGGTGGGAGAGGCCAGCTTGCAGAAGATGTTCCTACAAACCCCTGCCTCTCGCATGACCCTTGCAAGAGCCACCTCCCTGCCCCCAAAGACTTCCAACAGAAAGGCAGAGGCCTGGCCCACCTCCCAGTCAGGGTTTGCTTGGGAAAATGTCCCCCTGCTTGGAACAAGGTTTTGTAGGCCAAGGGGAAATCCATAAAATACATTTTAATAGCCTTGTTCTTGTGAGGAAGGTGGTGATGTGGATCAGTGAAGGGAGGAGAGCATGGCCAGGGGAAGAGGTGTGCCAGGCCATCTGCCTGGAGCTGAGGCCCCTCCCAACTCACACTTCTCTGTGCACGACCTTCTGTGGCTCCTTGCTGCCTGGGAAGGGGAGGGGCAGGTGACATAGAGTGACTAGACAACTTTTTGGAAACCAAACCCTTTGTATTCTCTTCTCTTCTCTTCTCTTCTCTTCTCTTCTCTTCTCTTCTCTTCTCTTCTCTTCTCTTCTCTTCTCTTCCTCTTCTCTTCCTCTTCCTCTTCTCTTCTCTTCTCTTCTCTTCCTCTCCCTCTTCCTCTTCTCTTATCTTCTTTCTCTTCTCTTCTCTCTCTCTCTCCCTCTCCCTTTCTCTCTCTCTCCCTCTCTCTCTTCCTTTCTCTCTCTCTCTCCCTCTCTCCCTCCTTCTCTTTCCTTCTTATTTTATTTATTTTCCCCTCTCTTTTCTATTGACAGAACAGAGAAATTGAGAGGGGTGGGGGAGACGTAAAGGGAAAAAGAAAGGCAAAGACACCTGCAGATCTGTTTCACAGCTTGTGAAGTGTCCTTTCTGCAGGGCACTCAGTTGAGAAGGAGGAGAAGGAGAAAGAAGGAGAAAGAGAGACACCTGCAGCACTGATTTACCACTGATGAATGAAGCTTCCCCCCTGTGGATGGGGACCAGGGGATTGAACTTAGGTGTTTGTGTGCAGGGTACTGGGTACCTTTAACCAGCTGCACCACTGCCCAGCATCTCCATTGTCCTCCACAATATTGTGTTTTTTTTTTTTTTTTTTTGCTTTATTGCTGGGGCTCAATACCGACACTATGAATCCATGGCCATTTTTTTTCCCCGTTTTATTGGATCTGACAGAGATAAATTGAGAGAGGAGGAAGAGATACAGAGGGAGAGAAAAGGACAGACACAACCACACAACAACTTCTTGGCTTCTCTTGGGTGTCTCTTAAGGAGAGCAGAGCAGACACAGTATAGGTGTAGCCCTCCCAGAGTGGCTCTTTACCATCCGGGAGGAGAGACAACCCTGTCTAGATAGGCACCTCTAATATGATTCTTACTGGTCTGGGAGACCAGTGCTGGCTTGTCTCCAAATAACAAACTTTTTGCAGAACTCCTAAGGAACCTTAAAAGCCCCAGCCAAATGTATCACAGCTCAGCTCTGTGAGGCTTCCTGCTCCCTCTCAGTCTCTCTTTAGTGACACGGCACTAAAGAGAAACCAACAAGAGACAGGGAAGCACCCCAGAAGCAGAAAGAGAAAAAATACCTGGAGCTCTTATCTGGTCTCAAGAAGAGCTAAGGGAATGGAGAAACTGATTTCAAACAAGGTCTCACCGTTGATCACAGTGAGCTAGACTCAAGAGCTTAGAACTGTTCCAGATGTGTCTGCCATTGCCTGGCATATGGATGGAGCCACCCAGGGGCTTACGTAGACGTCTGAGCTCAGAAGATGGATGGATTATGGGATGGAGTCTTTCAGTTGGATTGAGGCCCCACATGGGTGTCTGGGCAGGGTGCACATGGAGGGAGATGCGGGCTAGAGAAAAGCCAGCTGCTCTGACGTGAACAAGGAAGCCTTTCTGCGTGGATGAAGCACTCAGAGCAGCGACGCTGGGCTCGGAGAAGTCTTTGAAGACCACTGAGCTTTTGGGGAACTTGGTTATCCCAAGGTCATCCTCAAACTCTCACATCAGCCCAGGCCCTTTTTTTTTTTGCCTTAGCTGAGAATGAACAAGGTTCTGACTCAGAGATCACCACACACAAACTTCCTGGATGTGTTAAAAAAAGAAAAAAGAAAAAGAAATAAACAAAGAGATAAAAAACCCTGGGCATGTTACTGGCAGCCATGAGGGCTGTGTGAGTATGTGACCAGCTGGGGTGGGAAGTCCTGTTGTTTTTGTGTTTGACTGGATGGTCAAACCCAGCCAAATACCCGCCCCCCCCCATTTCACTCTCACGTGCCTGTGTGTGTGTGTGTGTGTGTGTGTGTGTGTGTGTGTGTGTGTGTGTGTATCTGGAAAAATCTGAAATACCCTTTCCTTTCATGTGGGCCAAGGTTTTTCATGGCATGAGGGGATTTCCCGGGACCCACAGGAGTGGGAGTTTAGACCGGGTTCCTATCAAAGGTCTCTTGGCAATGAATTACATCACTTAGTGCCTCAGCTGCCATCGATACATGATTAAGTGGAAACTTAGTAAGATTCCACCCCATGCATAAAAATCAGATAATTGGGTTGGGGGGGGGAGGGAAGCAATTAGTTAATTCTTGAATCAGAGAAAATCACCTAGCAATTATCAATGCTATTTGCCAGGCCAGGGGGCGGTGGGAAAGAGGTATTTTCTGATCTGGGATAAAACTATCTTAACCCAATGATGAGTAAAAATTGCTTCTGAATTTCCTCAGGCGTGGTTGTGTTCTGTGGTGAGTATTACCAGACACAGGCTGAAGGAAACATTAAGACACAAACCTTTGCAATCAACATGCAGATTCTCACCCCAACGTGGGAGGGATCAGAGAGAGGACTCTGGAGGCCCAATTTCATTAGTGTTCTTCCTAGCCTGGTCTTAATAGTTGAATGTAATTTGGCTAATGGCATTTGTGTTTTTCATTACATTATATGGGCATTAAGAAGACCTCTGAAACAATAGAAATATTCTATGAAGTTAATTACTCTCAGAGTTAAGCAGCCATTCCCTGTTCAACAAAAACCCCATAGATCTTTGCTGCTATGAATGACAAAAGTGAAGACAGACTTTTTCTCTTTTTTTCCTTCTTTCTTTCTTTCTTTTTTTTTTTTTCTCAACCATTGCAGGAGCTGTGACTTAGGCCTGTGAACTATTGCTGGAACATTACCATTGGAAGGCTTTTAGGATAACATCTGAGGGAGAACATTTATTTTAGATTAGAGCTGTGTCCCAGACACACTGAAGTAATCAGCTTTTATTTTGGCCTTGAGAGAGTCCATATGATCCAGGTAAGGGCCAGGTGATGGCATACCTGGTTGAGAGCACATGTTAACAATGTGTAAGGGCCGAAGTTCAAGTCCCAGGTCCGCAAGGTTCACTAGTGGTGAAGCAGGGCTTCTGGTGTCTCTATTTCTCTTTGCCTTTTCTATTGTTTTCTTTCTGTCTGTCTCTAGTCAATAAGTAAGTAAATAGAATTTTTGTAATGTTAAAAAAGAAAGAAATAGAACATGGAGGACATTGCCAACAATTGTTGGTCTCTTCTCCATTCCTTTCTTCCAGAAGCCTAAACTGAGATTCCACCCAGTGTGATGGAAATTGGAGCTTCTCAATTAGAATGAGGGAGCCTTCCACTGTGCCTGGGGAGCCAGGTTCAGCTGGTAGAAGAGTTTAGGGACCTGAAGGGATTTTCTATGGACACTTGAGATGTGCACAAATGTGCCAACATCATACTGGTCGATCACTCCTGAAACTTTTAGCAACTGACTTGCCTTGAGTTGTAACAGAGCTTCCCCACTGCTGTACCGCAGAGGTAGAATATGAGGCATCACTAATAGATGCTTAGCAGAAGCTCCCAAACATAATGTCCACAGATAAATCAGTCTTGAGACACATTATGAATCCCATCTGGATGTTTCTGAAACACATCAGTTAGACAAAGTCCCCCAAGAAGCCTTGCAGTAAAGGTATCTGTTTAGCTTGATAAAACCAATATTTCATAAATATGCATGAACACACACACACACACACACACACACACACACACACACACACACCTTATTCTTTCCTTTCAGACAACAGGTGCCATGTTCAACTGAATGTCCCAGCAACCAGTGAACTTATCAAGACAAACCACTCTGATAGTCTAGGACATTCTAAGCACAGTCTGTTGCATTAGCAATATTCCCCAGGGTGTTCGCCACCAGAGTTTAGCAAGGACACAGCTGTAGCATCTTCTGGGTGTTGTTTCTTGCTTTATGTATGCTTGGCTTTGTATCTGGTGAACGAGTAATTATTTGGGGTTCCCTTGAAGAGGAGGGTGAAATACAGAGTGGTCAGATTCAAGATGGGTAGCTGGACTAGAGGTAAACTCATGTACTGAGCGCTTGTCTCTGCTCTAAGGACCTCACGTGGGCTGAGTCACGTCATTCTGAAGACAATTCTGGGAATTGACTGAGTGTTTTTATTATCTTGACCTTAGAGATGAGGAAATTAAGTCACAGGGATATAAAACCACTTGCTCTGGGTCGCTAGATCATGAGCTAGTAGACTGGAGCTAAAATCAGACACTCTGGCCCCAGGCACATGCTCTTAATTTATCAATTTTGTTCACATGCAGTGCTAGAGATTAAATGTGTGTGTGGGGGGCTCCAGCATATACTCTACTGCTGAGTCACCTTTCCAGCACAATTAAAAATTTTATGATAGACAGCATAAGTGTAAAGCACATGAAATTCCACTTGCTTTGACTTTGTTACTCCCATGTGGGGCTGGGGATCAAACTCAGGTCCTCACATACACAAGGAAGGCCACTACCAGTGAGCCAGCTCACTGGTTCCAAGATGTGCTCCTGATTGCTTTCAATTATCCACGTAATGGGCACCACTAATAGTCTGAAGACTCACTAAGTGTCAGGAACTGTTCTCAGCTGTCGGGCTGCAACACGGAGGAGAGAGAGGAGATCCAGAGCGGAGAGGGAACACAAATTTTTATTCCCACGGGCACCTCAGAGTTGGGTGAGAGTGCAGCAGTTCGGGCCACGTGGAGCTAGCAAAAATGGCCGCCTCCCACCACACGCAACAACTCTTCTGTGCCAGGGTGAAGAGCGAGTCAAAAAAGACCAGACCCGCAGCAGCAGCAGCGGGCTTTATAGGATAAAAAACCGGAAGTGGAAGTCGGGACAGGATTGGTTGGGAAAGGTACTCCGGGAATATCGTTTCAACTCTTATGGGAACTGGCAGTACCCTGAGGGGACAACATGGTGGCTGTGACTGCATCTACACAATTTCCCAGAACTCAGCAGTCTACTATCTGAGTGCTGGGAAATGTGTTCACCCAAAAGGATGATAATGGCATTGTTTCTACTTTTCAGATAATGACATCAAGTGTCATAGCAATTTAGCTCCTTGTCTAAGTTTGGGTAACTAAGCCAGTGGCCAAATCAGTATTTCAACTGAAGTCTGGAAAACTCTTGAGTCCCATTAGTTATTCAACTGAGAAAACAAAATGGCAGACACCTTCAGATGTCAGGTGTTGGGTGAACTGAAAAGTGGTGCAATTATTGAGGTTGTCCCACAGTGGGGTGACTGCATGTCAAAAGGTTGTCCCTGACGTGGCAATATTTGAGCACATTCTGTCATGGTAAGGGCAACCTTTCGAAGGCTAACAGACCAAAGTGAAGGTGCATAGTCACCAGACCCTGAGAGTTGAGTGAGAAGTGGAAGATGCATATTATTTTGGGATTGTAAATGGGTACCTTATTTATTTATGTACTGTTGTTTGAGCTTCTTCTCTTGCCAAGTCTTAGGGACTGGTGAAAATCCTATAGAAATTACAATCTGGGAGGGAGTAAATAGCATAGTGGCTATGCAAACAGACTCTCATGCTTGAGGCTCCTTCAAGTCCCAGGTTCAGTCCCCTGCACCACCATAAACCAGAGCTGAACAGTGCTCTGGTAAAAAAAAAAAAAAAAAAAAAGATTTACAACCTAGTGATGGAGTCTATATTTTTAAACAGAAACAAGTAAGTAAATCAGCCTCCTGTTGACAAAAGATCTAAAAGCCATATAGAAGGAACTAGAGTCCAGTAATGATAAGGAAGAGCAGGGCATGGAGGGCAAAGGGATCAAGCTAGAGTCCAGGGGTGGGGGCTCTCCACAGAGGTTATAGATAAAACTTGGGTTTCAGTTTTGAGATGGGTCCAGTTGTGGGCAGATCTGCAGTGGAAGCACCCTGCAGGAAGAAAAAGCCTGTGCAAAATCACTGGTGCAAAAAGAGCCAAGTGCCTGAGTAACACCCAGGGAGGACAGAGTCATGAGAGAAGGACTCTCCTGTGTGAGATAGTGACCTGGTAGTGAGCGTGTACATCAAAAAGTTAATGCCAACTGTAGTAGACAGGATTTCAGAGGCTGAGGGTAATACTACCTGATTTTGGTCTTTAGAATAGGCCTATGGTTTCTAGGAAGAGAACAGATGAAGACAGAGCAAGAGTAGAAACTAAGAGACAGGAAGGTGGATTTCATAGTCGTAGAGCAAAGTAGAGGTGGCAGGAAGAAGGACAGGGTGATAAGAAAATGAAGAACTGGGGGCCTGGCGATAGCACAGCGGGTTAAGCGCACATGGCTTGAACCACAAGGACCAACAAAAGGATCCCAGTTTGAGTCCCTGGCTCTCCACCTGCAGGGAGGGGAGTCGCTTCATAAGTGGTGATGCAGGTCCGCAGGTGTCTGTCTTTCTCTTCCCCTCTCTGTCTTCCCCTCCTCTCTCCATTTCTCTCTGTCCTATCCAATAACAACAACAACAGCAATGACAACAATAACAACAACAATGGCAACAAAATGGGGAAAATGGCTTCTGGAGCAGTGGATTCATAGTGTAGGCACTGCGTGCTAGAGATAACCCTGGAAAGAAAGAAAAAAAGAAAGCAGAGGAATAGGGGCTGGGTGAAGCGCACATAGTATTAAACACAAGGACCTGGGCAATGATCCCAGTTTGAGGCCCTATCACCCCACCTGCAGGGGGGACGCTTCACAAGCTGTGAAGCACGTCTGTAGTTGTCTGTCTTTCTCTCTCCCTTTCTATCTTCCCCTCCTCTCTCCATCCTATCAAAAAAAAAAAAAAGAAGAAGAAAAAATGGCCACAGAGCATTGGATTCATAGTGCAGGCACCGAGCCTCCGCTGTAACCGTGGAGGCAAAGAAAAAGAAAGAGGGAGAGGAGGAGGAGGAAGAGGAAGAGGAAGGAAAAGGAGGAGGAGGAGGAGGAAGTCAGCAGTAGAGGATAATACCTCCCAGGGTTCTGGCTCATGGCGGTGTTGCTCACTTATTCCAAGCAAAACTCGGCGGTAAATAAATCCATCGGTCTGTCATTGCCAGTCCTTCTGATTTGATCACCAAATTACTGGCACAGAATGTGTTGGGAAGAATATCCTATATCCGTCTATAGGACTGAGTCTAAAGGCATACCAAGCTATCCAGAACAGCAAAAACCTTGCCATCATTGGGGTTCCAAAGTCATCCCCAATGGACGAAGCAACTTAACACACGCACAGGCTCCTCAGGCATCAGGACTCTGTCAATTACCAATGGTAAACCACAGGCTGGATCTCGACCAATCCCAGGCTCCCACAAAAGCCAACAATTAAAAGGTGTATCCTCCGTGGATGACCAGCCACCCGGGAGACCCCGTGCTCCCTAGGGCTAGGCTAACAGCTTTCCAGAGTCCGCCTCAGCCCCAGCTCCCGAAAACCTGGCTCCAACCCTAGGAAGTGAGTGCTTCAATAATGGATGATCACCAATAAACAGCCAGCGACTTGCTGGAAATGATGAGTGATAAATAATTGAGAGGGAGGGAGGCTGACCAGCGAGCGGTACCCTTTCCTCCTGCCCATTCTCCTTAATGCATTTCCTTGATCAGGTCCCTGCTGTGTAGGGTGCAGACAGCTATACAGACCTTCGGAAGATGCTGACCCTGCCAGCTCAGAGATTATAAATATATGGGCCTCTGTGGTTTTATGATGGGCAGCTACCCGGCAAGGACAGGGCTTGGCTGCCTCTGCACAAGCCATGTACCCTCCCTTTCCCGCCCCCAACTTGCAGTGGCCCCCAGAAAGCAGTCAGCCTCTCAGAGTCCAAGGAAGGTGGAAGGAGGCAAGGCTAAGTGAGTTCAGGGAGAGAGAGAGAGGAAATGAAGGGTCTTCCAGGAGAAGTCAGAGAAGGAAGGTTGGATTATAAAAGAGTTCTTCCTGCCTCTTCCCTCGTTGGCTCCAGAGGCACCTCCTGGTCCTCGCCACTTCCTATCACCTCTATCATTCCAGTCCCGTGTAAGTCACCACGTGCCTTCTCCACCAGGTCTCTGTCTGTAACACTTTCCCCAGGACTTTGTTCAAATGTCACCTTTCCTGAGAGGCCATTTCTGACCGCAGTATTCAGCACACAAATGTATCCCCTGCCCATATGCATGTGGTACCAGCAATCCCCTCCCCGAGGGCTTGTTCTTCTAACATGCTGTTTACCACCATCTCTGTTGGCTTTCAACTGGCGCCCTAACAGATCATCAAAGGTTTTTAACAAAATCAGTTGCTACAGCTGAGTTGTTCAAAGGCCTCAGGGAGGGGTGGGTAAAATCCAAGTGTTGCCTGGCCCATGTTCTGTCAGGAAGCTCCAGGGAATAGTCTGCCTCTCTGGCTTCTTGGGATTCTGATGGTCACTCACATTCCTTGGCTTGTTGCCCCTTCCTCCAGCCTCAGAGTGCTATATCTCTCCTGGTTTCCCTGGGAACTTGTTTTTTCTGCCTCTTTATCCCACTTTTAAGGATCCTTGTGGATACAGTGGATCCACTCTGATAATCTAGGATACTCTCCCTCTTTTAATGTCAGTTAATCAATTAACATAATTCCATCTGCAGTATCCATCCTTTTTGTCATATAATCAAACAAATTCACAGATTCCAGGTGATGGGTTGTGGATCTAATCTGCCAACCATCAACTTGGATCATTTATATAGGTTGTGGGCTTTCAACTGCAACGTAAGATTCAGCGTGGCAGACTGATAGGATATTGTTTTCTCCTCACTGGGTACTTACTGCAGCAGCTGGGACACAGCAGTGGGTGTACAATACTTGGTAACTGATTGAATGCATGAGCTTATGGCACCCATAGACCTTTCTCTGCCCTTCTCCACACACCCTTGGGTGGTGGGCAGCTGCCCAGTGTGTGCCCTGTGAATGTCACCACTCATCTGGAATGTTCTCTTACCTGGACTGTTCAGTTCTTAGCACTTAATCACCCTTAATACCTGACATTTGGACAGCCGTGCCAAAGTGAGATATTTCTGACCTCCTAGGATGAGTGAGAAATACTCTGTCCTCTGCCTTCCTCCCAAGTCCCGGACCCCCTCCCTGAACTGTGTCTAATTCCTTCTGGAGAACACCGGGAGGAGATTACAACGCGTTCATTCCCAGCACTGTCTTTGTATTCTTACACTGAGCATAGGCACAGTCAGTTACTTGTATGTTTGTGTCTATAAGATCTGCTTACTCACTTTAGGGGGAAGCCTAGGCCTGTGGGGAAGAAGTCCAAGATTCAGAACTCACAGAGGCTGGGCCAGAAGGCTCTGGAGATAGGGTGGCACACTTTGGAAAGTAATAATAATACAATGACTTTGAGTGCATACTGCTTGCGAGGAACTGTGTGGAGTAGATTGCACGCATTATCTTATTTGATCCTTACAACAAAGCCTCTCGCATGCCAAAGTCCATGCTCTTAAACTGTGGGGCTATAAGGCCAAGGGCACCTGGGGCTAACAGCGTGTTGCCATGTAACGTCTAGGGAGAGAAGAGATGCCATTTCTAGTATGAGCATGTGCACAGAAGAAATATAGCTCTATAATCTAGTAGCAGAAATGGAGAGATGGAAGGAATGGAGGAAGGAAGGAAGGAAGGAGGGAAGGAGGGAGGGAAAGCAAGAAAAGAGGGAGAGAAGGAAGAAAGGAAGGAGGGAGAGAGAAAGAAAGAAAGAAAGAAAGAAAGGGAGGAGGAGAGGAAGAAAAGAGGGAAATAAAGGAAGAATAAGGAATGGAGTGAGGGAGGAAAAAAAGAAGGCAGAAAGGGAGGAATAGAAGGAAAAAGAAAAAGCAGAAAGAAGGAAAGGACAGAAAGATAATGCTAAGAGCAAGAAAGGCATTTGTGAGAACATATATCCCTTGGGACTCAGAGGCCAGCCTCAGAGGCCCAGTCTAGCTTTCTGGACTCAGTGTCCTGCTCCCCTGAAGGGACTGGCCTCAGGCCCTGACCAGCAAGGTGACGGTGACATCAGCAAAGTGTCCCATTCAGTGCTGGGCACAAAGTAAGTGCCAGATTATACCAGCGCCGCCTCCTCCTCTCCTGCTGGTGAGGAGACCTCCTGTGAACTGGAGCTGAGAGTGAGTTCTGGGAGGGGGGAGCTCCTGAGCACAGGAAGGGTCCCAGGTGGCAGCAGTCGGGGAGTGGGGGAGCAGGGATTGAAGTTTCTGGAGATTCATGGCCCGGGCTGTCCTCTGCAGCCTGATGGATGGGGCAGAGCCATCTCCCTAGGGAGATGGAGACGCTGTCAGGGAAAGAGCTGGAGAAAGCCTTAATCCCCGCACCGGGGAGAGGGTCCTCTCGGGCAGAGATGTGTTTGATCAGCTCTGTCAGGTGGGATGTGACTTGCCCACATGGGGTCCCATCAACTGTCAGGTTTCAGCTGGCCGTTCTGAAGTGGGGATGAAGTATTTCCCCCATTTTGCTGACAAGACCCTGGGCTGTTTTAACTCACAGAAAAATTAAAAAAAAGCAATAATCTGGGCTCAGAATACTAAAGACACATCATTGAATCCATGCCAGCACAGAGAGGGGCATGGGGGGAAGGATTCCCCACTCTCCCTACTCCCCCCTAAAAAATATCTCCTAGGAGATGGGAGGCAGTGTGCCCAACAGAACACATATTTGGTCACACATGAGGCCCTGGGTTCAAACCCTGGTACCACATGAGAATGCCATGGAGGCACTGGGAAAGCTTCATGGACACTGGGGAGATAGTGTAGTGTCTCTCCATTCTCTGCCTCTCCCTCTCTTCTCCTACAAAATAACCAACGGAAACATCAAGCGGGGGAGGTGGCTCTATGATGGGACAATGGGGTGTGACTGACACTTTCCTGGGGTCCAGGTCTTGAGGGCGATGGGTGGGATCAGTACCACTGGTGGTGAATGAAAGGAGACCAGAGAGGGTGTTCAACAGCCCTGAATGCACAGGGTGCCCCTACACACACACACACACACACACACACACACACACACACACACACACCCCACACACACCAAGACTCCAGTTGTCTGCAGTGCAGTATAAGAAGAAGACAGTTCTGAGAGCAGCAGTTCCCTGTCTGTCAACTGGGTTGCCTTTGGGATAAAACAGGCCCCCATCAGTGTCAAGTACAGGACAGGGTACAGCAAAGCATAAAGCTCTCGCATGTTACATGTTCCTTTGATTTTTTTTTTTTTACATAAAGTCATTCTCAATGGCTGTAGCCAGGGGTCCAGACAGAGGTTGGGGGGGTCAGCTGGGGCTCGAGCAGAAAAGCAGCCTTTTGTCATGGTCTCTCTTCCTGCCTGTCCCCCCTGCCACCCCCCTCCACTGCCACGTCCCCCTCAGAAGAACCTTGCTCATCTGCCTGCTCAGAGACTGGATGCAAAAGCCATTATTAAAAAAATGAACACGAGTTGTTTTTTCCCTTTTTTGATCAAATAATCCAGTTTGCTGCCTGAGACAAATCATTATTCATGTGGAACCTGCCTGCTAGGCCCCCAGGGAGGAAGGCCAAATTGATTTAACATCTAATCCAGTTTGGACCTTCAGCTAACCCCAGTGGTATGCTAACCTCACCCCTGCAGGGGGAGTGGGGAGGGAGGTAGTGGAGAGGCAGAGAGAGAGGCCAGGGAATTAGCCCAAGGCCTTGGGAGGGAGGAGGGGTGGCAGTGGTAAGCAGCAATTCAGCTCCCTACAAAAGTGAGATGAGACAGACAGCCCACTTCCAGCCTTACCTTTGGCTCTCAGAGCTGTCTCCTCTCCCTCCGGCTGCTCCTTATAATGACCACAAGGCCACACTGTCCTTAGGTCGGCTGGCTGCCTCTTCTGTCAGGAGGGACCACAGATCCTCACACTGGAGACACCAAGGTGTCCATTTAGCAGCTGAGGAAGCTAAGTCCCACCAGAGAAACTGAAGAATATGCACAGTGAGTGCAAACCAAGCTCTAGGAAAGGGACTCAGAGGGATTCCTCTCTGCTCTGCTCTGAGTCTCTGGATGGGCCTCTGGGGGAGAGAGGGAGGAAGGGTGCTTAGAAGATGGTTTTCTCCCTGAAGGTCTGCCTTGTAATGATCTGACCCTTGTGACCCATGTGGCAGAAAAGTCACCCCTACCCCTGAGCTTGCTACTTCTTACTGCTACCCCAATCCCTCCTGCCCTCTCTGGGTTTGAGGGTAGGGAAGTGGGCATCTCAGGCATGGGAAGCTGGCAGCTGCCCAGCAGGGGCTCTGGCCAGAGCCAAGGGCAGGGTAAGGGAGGTGGACGTAGCCTTTGTTGGTGTCTTGTTTCTATGCATCTTAGTCTCTCACTTGTGGGGGCTTTTCTTGTCCTGCCTCTTTCCCCTCATTCCCCATCACTGCTTCCTGGGGCCAGGGACCTCCATCATAAAGGACTTACCCTCAAATTCTAGTCTTGGGGACTCCCCCCAATTCAGGCAGCCTGGTGTCCTGTAATTCTGTCACCAAAACTACTGGGGATTTTTGTGGGGAGAAGACTGGCAGAGCTACAAAGAGGAAATGTCTGAGCCCTGAAAATTCTCTGGAAAAGAGACTGAGGCAAAGCTTATAATAATGACAATGATAATGATAATAATAATAATAAAAATAATAATAATGAAAATGTTCATAGGCAGAAGAGAGAGCTGGACACAGAAAGGGACAGAAGGGATGTTGGTCTGTGATTTGAGCCCAGGAGAGTTCTCTGGCCCCATGAGAAGTTTTGGAAGGGGCCTGGGTGGTGGTGCACCTGGTTGAGCACACATGTTACAGTGCATAAGGACTCCGGTTCAAGCCTCCAGTCCTCACCTGCAGGGGGAAAGCTTTGCCAGTGGTGAAGCTGGACTGCAGGTGTCTCTCTGTCTCTCTTGCCCTTCCTACCCCCCTTTCCTCTTGATTTCTGACTGTCTCTATCCAATAAATAAATAAAGATAATAAATTTTTTTTTTAAAAAAGAAAAGTCATGATGCATCAGAGAGAGAGAGAGATGGAGAGAGAGAGACAGAGACAGAGAGAGAGATGGAGAGAGAGAGACAGAGAGATGGAGAGACAGAGAGAGAGACGGAGAGAGAGACAGAGAGAGAGAGATGGAGAGAGAGACAGAGAGAGACAGAGACAGAGATAGAGACAGAGAGAGATGGAGAGAGAGACAGAGAGAGACAGAGAGAGAGACAGAGAGAGAGATGGAGAGAGACAGACAGAGAGAGAGACAGAGAGGCTATGGAGCTAGGATGGCTCTTCAGAATTGCCCCAGGATGGGAGAGGTTGTTTGTCTATCAGTCACCGGAAGCAATGAATGTGGGGTGGCTGGGCTTTGTCACCCTCTGACACTTGGAGGGATAGGTTCTCAGTGCCACAGGGAGTCTGAGCAGCATAGCAGAGAGTCCCCCAAAGCCACTAGTCCCTCTTGGGATTTTTGGAAGTGGTGTCCCTGGCCTCAGCTGGGGACAAAGCCACATCCAAGTTGATGCTAACCAGCAGAGCTGGGCTGGTAAAGGAGGAGAGACTGGGCTCTTCCAGGAGGCTGGGACCAAGGGATTGGAGCACAGAGAGCATAGATGGCCGGTGAGCCAGGGCCACAGCAGCGCATGTCGTGCTGAGACAGAGGGGTGGGGAAGGGGCCGATGGAGAGATGTCATTACGTCCCAGATCATCATCCTAGGAGTGAGCTTCTGCTTCAGTAGAGGTAAGGCAAGGAGCAACCAAGCACGCGGTCCTGGACTTCTCGGTGTGGACTTTCTTGGCCTTCAGAAATGAGGTGGGGCATATGCCCAGCTCTCTCAGCTAGATGCCCCCCTTGGAATAGAAACCAGAGGGAAGCAGATAGGATTATGTCCTTCCTCACCTAGAGGAATTAACTTAAGGAAGGTGTCTTGGGAAGAGACATGGGAAGAAAGCATGGGATTTCACTTTGAGCTGATGAGCTGATGGCGCTTCCCTCAGTCCGAGCACAGCAAACTGTGAATGAATGAAGTAGGGCCAGGGGTTGGGTCTCACACACACACACAAAAAATCCCCCTGCTACCATGATTGCAAAGCAAAGGCATATAAGACACACGGGGAGAGTAAGCAGGAGCACTGGGAAGTCCTCCCTCACTCTGCCGCCCTCTAGAGAGAAGTGTGTTCCCTCCATCTCCAAAGTCAAGACGGCCACAGCCCCTTGCACAAGGAATCGCATTCCTGGAAGTTGTGCGATTTGGGGGAAACCCAGCACACAGCACTGCTGAGAAGGGCGCAGGGAGATGTGAGGTGCTCCCGCTGAGTGCACAGAGCAAAGCGCAGGCACTGCCTTACAGTCATCCTAAGGAACGGCTGACTCCCAGCAGTGAGGTAAGCAGACACCTAGTAGACCCGAGAGCGCCAGGCTGATCAAGACAGTTTCCAAGGGCGCCTGCTTCCAGCCTCCTTTCTCAAGGTCTCTACTGGCTACAGGCGATGGAGTTGTCATCTTGGAGGTGATTAGTTTCTCCTATCCCTTTGGAGTTTCAGCAAACAATACTGGGCAACAGGGCTCTCCCGCCCCTCCCACCCCTCCCCCAGCAGATACCCAGCTCTCAAGAACTCCAGGCTCTGTTTGTTTTGCAATTACCAGGAGTTAAGGGGCCCTCTGACATTTTCACAGAGGAGGGGGCAGTGCAGACCATCTCCCCTCCCCTTGCTTCTTTGACTGCTGGTCCCATTCCCTTAACTTTAAAGACAATAGCATAATGGCCACCTCTTAGGCACCTTTCCAAAGTCCTTAATACTACATTAAGGCAGACAGGCTTGTGTGAGGAAGTAGGCCAAGTCACAAAGGCGTAGGCTTCAGAGTGCTATCTGGGCATGGGAAATGTGACTGGACCCCATTCTCTCGAACCCAGGGGCCAAGCCAAACACTAGCACAGCTATTGATGAGATGTGGTCCCATTAGGCTGACGTAGAATGACACAACTTCAAAGCTGCTGGCAAAAAAAGAAAAAGAAAAAGAAATGCCTATGTGAGTGTGTACGCATGTGCACTGCATGAGTTTGAATCACTGACCAGAACAGTTGCCAGAGGGAAGGGGTAAGAAGAAAATAAATGGACCCTCTGATCTCATGCAATGGCACAAATATAAAGTCCTTGAATGGACTTTCCACTCACCAGGATAAAATGCCACAGGCTACGGGTGATGGATATGTAAAAAAGGAATTTGAGCAACTGAAAAATAACTTTTCTCATCCAATCCTACTTTTTTTTTCTCCCCCCACGTGACCTTTTTTTTTCTTTACTTTTATTTGATAGGATGGGGAGAAGTTAGGGTGGGGGAGATAGACAGAGAGGAGGAAGATAGATACGTGCATCTCTGCTTCACAGTTTGTGAAGCAGGTGGGGGCCAGGGCCTTGAACTTAGGTCCTTGCCCATTGTAACGTGTGTGCTCAACCCGGTACACCACTGCCTGGCCCTTTCTATGTCTGTGCTCCATGGGGCTGCTTTCCAAGGCCTAAATGACGTCGTCTTTTCAAAAGAAATGGCCTAGGGACTGGCTGGTGGCACACTTGGCTAAGTGCACACGTTACCCTGCGCAAGGACCAGGGTTCAAGGCTGGGGGTCTCCATCTATGAAGTGGAAGCTTCACAGGCGGTGAAACAGTGCTACAGGTGTCTCTCTGTCTCTTTCCCTCCCTACCTCCCCCATCTTTTCAATTTCTCTCAGTCTCTATCCAAAAATAAATAAAATAATCAAATAAAGGCAAGGTGTTTCCCTACAATGCCAGAGAAAGAAGAGGAAGAGGGGTCCCCGGAGTCCTAGCATGTCCCCATGCCTGTGGTCTCCTCCTTCTCTGAGCCCGTGAGGAGCTCTGCCGTGGAGAGGTCTCTGGAATGCTCCTAGCCTCTGCGTGTGGGGCAGCCAGGAGTGCTGGGGAGTCAGCGCCCCCTGAGTTGTCATAAATCACAGATGGGGGTGCAGGGGGGTAGCAGTCAACACCTCACTTCCCTTGTGGTTCCCTGGTGGGGTGGGGCCTGCAACACCTCACAGAGGCCCCAGAGGGACTTCGCAGCAAATGCCCCAGGAAGGGAGAATGCCCTGGGCAGGGACTAGCTCACTGTTGCAACCCCAACCCAGCCAGAGTTTTCTGAGGCCACCTCTTAAATGAACCACTTGCACTTGAACCCTTGACTAAGAGTCTGCTTCCGAGGGAACCAGTGAGAAAGGAAGAGTTCTCTTGACACCAGAGGGCACGAAGCTGCCAGAAAACACAGTTAGGAACAGACGAGTGGCCTAGTAAGTTGTGGTCTATATACACAGTGGAATACTACTCAGCTATTAAAAATGGCGAATTCACCTTCTTCACCTCATCTTGGATGGAGCTTGAAGGAATCATGTTAAGTGAATAAGTCAGAAACAAAAGGATGAATACGGGATGTTCTCACTCATAGACAGAAATTGGAAAAAAAAAAAGATCAGAAGGTAAAACAATAAACAGAACTTGGACTGGACTCTGGGGTGGAGTGGGGGTTTCATGTCCTGGAACATGATGGCAGAAGAGGACCTAGTGGGGGTTGTATTGTTAGGTGGAAATGTTACACATGTGCAAACTATTGTATTTTACTGTTGACTGTAAACCATTAATCTCTCAATAAAGAAATTAAAAAAATAAAAACACAGTTAGGGGGCCAAGTGATGCTGCATCTGACTGAAGGCACATGTTACAATGTGCAGGGACCTGTGTTTTGAGTCCCCGGTCCCCACCTGCAGGAGGAAAGCTTTGCAAGTGGTGAAGCAGGGTTGTAGGACTCTCTCTCTCTCTCTCTCTCTCTCTCTCTCTCTCTCTCTCTCTCCCCTTCCTGGCTGTCTCTATCCAATAAGAAAATAAAGATCATTAAAAACAAACAAAACACAGTACAGAAGAGGTAGAGCAGAGAAAGAGGGAAGGCGAGAAACACATATTTGGTGACATCAAGTAAGGTACCTGGATCTAGCTGTGCCTGCAGGCTGATTGAGCTGAGAGTTGTCCAGAGACACAGCTGGAACACCACAAGTGTTTGCTGGGACTCTCTCCACCTCCTTGCCCGGCCCCGACTATCCATTCCCGCTGCACATGCCTCAGCTCACGTGGTCCAATGAGATGAATCCATGCCAAGGTCTGCCAGACCTTGGCTTGATGGAAAGAGGGATAGAGCCGCCAGGGTGGCAGACAATTCCAGGCCTTCACTGTGATTCATGCAAAACACCTCCTGGCAGCCTCCCTCTCACTGCCGCTGTGCTCTTGTCTGCCAGCCTATCTCAGAGTAGGCCGGGGATCCCCCAGGAGATGTTAACATCGACGCTCTCATCTGCTTGACTGACTGTCATCTTGACACATCACTGAGCTGGTGACGAAGCCCTTAATTAGTACATGTCTCCCGGCCTCTGATTTTGCCACCTCTCCTATGTGTCCTCGCTGAGCCTCTCTCTTGCTTCCGCTCTCTTCACCAAGGGCCCCTCCCACAGCTCCTCTGCTTCTCACACACTCTTCCCCCTCAGTCTGCGTGCCCCCTTCTTCCTTCCCAAGTCACTCGGCCATCTGGTCCTCTGGGCTCGCTGGGGACCAGGTTCCAGGCTGTGCAGCCCCTCCTGGAAGCTTCTCAGGCTGTGCATATGCCTCTCACCTCTCAAGAAGCAGCTCTGTCACCTGATTTACAGGCATGGGCTCAGAGAAATGTCAGTCACTAGCCAGGGCCCCCGAGGGTAGGCCTGGTGCAGGTCCAGTTCTGTTGCTCGCTGTCTGTTCTGTGAGCGAACCAATCTCCCCAGCTTTCATTTTCCTCAGAGAACAAATTAATGACATTACTTTGGGAGTCTGCAGATACGATCAAGTGCGATGGTTCTTACGTCAGGTGTGTGTATGTGTGGGGAGGTCTCAAAAGCAAACATCACATCATCATCACGGTTCACTGAATACAAAACATTATCTTACAAAGCCTGTCGACGTCTTCATTTATCTGGGAACTCAGAAGGCAAGGGCAGACTCACGGGGACAGTCCTATCAGAGTGCATGCTCAATGTGACGTCATCTAGTGGGACTCGTCCACTATGAATATCAAAGTCATTCCATTCTTCCAATGGACTGATGCTTCAGTCCAAGTGGTTATGCCTAGAGCTTGCTCCATGGTTTAGCTGAGGAAAACAAGGCATGGCACCGGGGTGGGGTGGAGTGACGTGACAAGGTCGCAGAGCAGGGCAGGGAAGCAGTGCAGGAAGGAGTGTCAGCCACCCTCTGCTCACCCTCCTGCTGTCTGACCAGGTGAGCCTGTGTGGTGCCCCCCGCCACCAGATTTTCTGCATCACACTCTGCTTCCCACTTCAGATCAGGGCCTGCCCGTGGGCTGAGCACCGCAAGTCCACAAAGGGCTTCCTTTATTCATCTTACAACTTGAAATGTTAGTTTGTAGTTGGGTTCTGCCCATCCCAGTAATAACGATCAAGTAGACAGAAATGGGGAATAGAACGAGTGAGCTACTCAAAGTGGTCTGGGAGGTGGTGCAGTGGATCAAGTGTTGGACTCTTGGGGCCAGGTGGTGGCGCAACTAGTTGAGTGTACATGTTACTGGATAGCAGTGCACAAGGACTCAGGTTCAAGGCCCTGCCCCCCCCCCCCACAGGAGGAAAGCTTTGCGAGGGGTGAAGCAGGGCTGCAGGTGTCTCTCTGTCTCTCTTCCATCTTCTGATACCGTCTTGATTTCTGGCTGTCTCTATCCAATACATAAAGTTTATATTTTTTTTCTTTAAGTCCTGGACTCACAAGAGTGAGGTCCTGAGTTCAATCCCTGGCACCACATGTGTTAAGAGTGGTTCTCACCCTCTCCTCCTGCCTCTCTCATTAAGAAAGTCTTATGAATATTCATGTATGTAGACACATATACAACTCTTCATCTGCGCTATTCTAGCCTTTAGGTTCATGATTAGTCAACAACTTGTTTGGCTTCATATGTTAACTCTCTTTTCCGCCACCAGGTTCCAGATGCTACCATGATGCCAACCAGACTTCCCTGGACAGACAACCCCACCAATGTGTCCTGGAGCCCTTCTTCCCCACTAAGGAAAGAGAGAGACAGGCTGGGAGGATGGATCGACCTGTCAACGCCCATGTTCAGCGGGGAAGCAATTACAGAAGCCAGACCTTCCACCTTCTGCATCCCACAGTGACCCTGGGTCCATGCTCCCGGATGGTTAAAGAATAGGAAAGCTACCAAGGGATGGGATGGGATACAGAGTTCCAGTGGTGGGAATTGTGTGGAGTTGTACCTATGGTTTTGCCAACGTTTCCTTTTATAAATAAAAAAAATCCATCTTCAAAAAAATGAAAAAGGAAAGAAAGTCTTATGAATATTCATATATGTAAACACATATACATATGCACATAATAATTCATTTATTTATCCTACTATTAGAGACTAGACCCCAAGAACCATGCAGTAGCCAGTCTCCCTGGAGAGCCACACAGACTGGGGTCATATAGGCCGAGGTAACTGCATGTAACACCCAAGGAGATAGAGAGGAATTTTGGGGTCCATGTCCCATCCCACCCTCATGGCTACCTGAATGGGGACATCAGAGCCAAAAACATATCCCAGGGCAGCCTGGGGCTTATTGAAACATCCTAGATAAATAAATTTTGTACATATCTGAAGTTGACAAGGGGCAGGAAGAGGAGCTCACCAGGCATGACACCTGCCTTGCTATACACAAGTCCAACAACTGCTTTATCAGCAATGAAGAAGGAAGCCCCCACACCAGGACGTGGCCAAGAGAAGAATGGCCCATCTTCTCACCAGAGCTCACCACCTACCTCCAGAAAAAGCTAAGAAAGTCATGCATGACCCTGAAATGTCTCATTTGGAAAGTGTTGTTGAGCTTTTTGTTTGTTTGTTTGTTTCCATTTGGAAAACACTGACGCATCTTCCCAGCAGAAGATGAAGCCTGAGCACACACAGATGGTCTGCCCACCATTCCCTCACAGGAAAGGATGACCGTGGACTTGTCCCCTATGGGGTGGATAGAGAAGAATCGTGTGTGTGGGCAGAGACCCAGGGTGCCCTAGAAACTGTTCACTGGAGATCACTGTGCCCTCTTCAAGCTCTGCCCTGTGAAATACCCCATCCTCCCATTGAGATGGAATCGTCAAGGTCCACCCAACAACTTCCCCGACTACTCCCCTCCATCTCCTGCCATCTTGGGCTCCACAGCTTCCAGAAGTTAGAAAGCTTCCCCCGTGACACTGGCTGACTGCAATAATTTTTCCAGCTAGCCCTTAATGAAACCAGATGCAAAACATACATAATAAAGACAAAAAGGAGGAACAAACAAAGGAGGGACCATTTGGCAGTTGCGTGACTCTTGGGAATTGGAAACCCATGCTTTGCCGCACTCAACCTCATTAATTATCCTTCAAGTGTTTCTGTTTGTCTTTAAAAAAAACAGTTTTTTTTTAAGCTACCCCTAACTGCAAAGGGAAAATGAGGACTTTTCTTCATTTCTCACATGAGACAATGATGTTGTTACCCTTGGACTGTGTGGCTAACTCTGGGTAGACATGATTTTAATGCCATACAGTCTTGGTGTTTTTGTGAGAGGGGAAGGGAGTTGATATGGATAGCAGAGGTCTGTGAAAAGATCCACGAAAAGAGGATAGGAAGAGCTCAGGCTGGTGTTGGCACACAGGGTGGCTCAGTGAGTGCTAGTGCTCTGTGATTCAAGTGTTATGAGACCATCTGAATAGCCCCACAGTGGTACCCCAGTTCTGCGGCCGCCATGTTTCACGTCAAAGGGCACCTGGCAGTGATACTGAAAGTAACGCATTTTCAGACGAGAGAACTGAGAGTTGGCATGAACTGAGGGAAGGGCATACACATCTGGGCCCAACACACTGGAAACTGGAGTCTCACAGAGCTGGATCTGAGCCACAGATGAGCCATGTAGGAGTTGGCTGACCTCAGACAACTCCCCTTTTGGAGAGTCCATTTTTTTCTCTCACTCAGGTGGTGGGCAAGCAAAACACTCTGGCCTGCAGGGCTACCATACACCTTGGACCTACGGTGGTGCTTTGGAGAGTCAGAGAGAATAACTGGCCATCAGCATCATGACTATTCATCTAAAATTTATACCAAAGCCACACATCAGTTAAGGGCATTTTGGTCAATAGTGGACAACACAAATGACGGTGGTTAACAGAGGCTCTCTGCACCTTCTAGCCTTGGTGTGTTGTTGGACACTCTGTGACATCCACACAATGTGAGACCACCTATCAACACATCTATCCTCTCCTCTCCTCTCCTCTCCTCTCCTCTCCTCTCCTCTCCTCTCCTCTCCTCTCCTCTCCTCTCCTTCCCTCTCTTCTCCTCCCCTCCCCTCTCCTCTCCTCTCCTCTCCTCTCCTCTCCTCTCCTCTCCTTCCCTCTCCTTCCCTCTCCTCTCCTCTCCTCTCCTCTCCTCTCCCCTTCTCTCGTCTCTTCTCCTCTCCTCTCCTCTCCTCTCCTTCCCTCTCTTCTCCTCCCCTCTCCTCTCCTCTCCTCTCCTCTCCTTCCCTCTCCTTCCCTCTCTTCTCCTCTCCTCTCCTTCCCTCTCTTCTCCTCTCCTCTCCTCTCCTCTCCTCTACCCCTACCATCCCCCTCTCCCCATTTCCCTCTCCCTCTTCCATCCTCATTTCCCTTCCCTTCCCTTCCCTTCCCTTCCCTTCCCTTCTCTTTCCCTCTCCTCCCTTCTCTTCTCTTCCCTTCTCTTCTCTTTCCCTCTCCTCCCTTCTCTTCTCTTCCCTTCTCTTTTTTTCACCAGGCCTATATTGGAACTTGGCACCTGAATGACTCCACCATTCCCAGTGGCCATGTTTTCCCCTCTTTCTTTCTTTAAAAAAAAAATACACACACACACACACACACACACACACACACACACACACACACATATATTAACATGGAAACAGGGAGAACTCAAAGAAGGATGTGGGAGATAGAGAGACAGAGAGACACCCCCAGCATTTATGCCTTGCCACTTATGAAGTTCCTTCCTGCAAGTGGGGGGATAGGGCCTGGATCATGTGTGCTCTACTAGGCGTACCACCCTAGTACATCCACCTATCTCCCTGTCTTTAATAGAGGGGAAAGAGAAAAAATAAAGGAGTGAGAGTCAGAGAAGGAGAGATACCTGCATCCCTGCTCCACTGCTCTGCTCATAAAGCTTCTCCCTCCCACACGGGTCGGGAGCAGGAACTTGACCTGGGTACTCACGCATGGCTACTTGTCCTCTCTACTAGGTGAGCCACCATGTGGTGCTCACAAGCCAACTTTTTATAGATAAAAATATATTCAGAGACCGAGAGGAAAAGATACCATATCACTGAGGCTGCTTCCTGTGTGTTGGAGTCCAGGCTCAAACACGTGGCAAACCAGACACCCCCCGCCCCAGGTGAGCTATCTTCCCTGCCCTTATCTGAGCACATTTTGGGGACTTCACTGTTGTCACTAACTCACACATACCTGTATCAGCATCAGCGATAATAGCATTGCTTGGCTGAATCATTTAGGTAGGGGCCAGGCAGATGCCTACCTGACTAAGGGCACATAGTGCTATGTGCTAAGGATCTGCTCAAGGATCCAAATTTGAACCCCCAGCACTCCACTTGAAGGGGGATGCTTCATAAGCGGTGGTGAAGCAGGTCTTAAGGTGTCTATCTTTCTGTCTCTCTCTATCTCCCACCCTTCTCAATTTCTGTCTTATCCAATAAATGAAAAAAAAAAAAAAAGGCTGCTAGGAGTATTGGATCCATCGTGCCAGCACTGGGCCCTAGTGATAACCCTGGTGGCAAAATATATATTTGGGTAGCACTGACACAACTTGGTGTAAGAACCAGGAATGAGGAGAGATATGTCTTTGTGAAAGATTAGCATCAGCTTCTCAACACGTCCACTTAAAAGCCCATTTCTTCTTTTACTATGTGCCAGCCACTGCTCTAGGAATGCAGGGCACAGCTGTCAATGTGACCAGCCAGGTCGGGCCCCACTGGACTTCATGAGGAATGACAATGAGCAGACGCACCAGTGGGCTTACACACACTGAACACGGCAGGTGAGAATCAGTTCTAACGAATGAAGATGGTGGAGGGGAGGGACAAAGAATGATGGCAGGATAGATGAGTGGATACCTTGCTGGGGGTGGGGGGCAGATGGAGGCTTTTGGATAAGCAGAGGGAGTGAAGGGGGTCTTGCGGCTGTCTAAGGGGAAATGCTTGGCTGGCAGGGGGAACAGCAAGTGCAAAGGCCCTGAAGCTGAAGGAAGAAGAAAGCAGAAACCCCATGATGCTGGCTGGGGAAGGTCCCTGGAGTAGCACCTTCTCTATGCCAGACACACAATTCTCTCAGTCCCCAAACTCTGCTCAGCTGTGCCACCCATCAGAGTAACTCTGCTGAGAACTCTTAGTTGTCATTTTTATATGATTCTAGGGTTCCAGCCAGTGGAACTCCTGGCCCCTCTGGAAGTCATGCCCTTGGCATCTGCTCGAAATGACCAAGTGGAAACAGGCAGAAAGTGCCAGAACCTCAGTCACAGCCATGCCACATGGACCGGCAGCAGTGGGCATGTTAGGCAACCTTGGCTTCCCAGAGCCTGCAGGCCAGCGACACCCAGAGCCCACTACTGGACTGTATCATCGGTGACATCCGGGACAGGGCTCCACAATTAGCAGTCCTCTGCTGCCCAGATGGTTGGGGGACACAGGGAAATGGAGGGGTCAGCAGCCTGGGTGGCTTCTCTGGGGTGCTGCCCTGCTGGTTTGGGACTAACTGCTTCCATACACCTTCTGGGACAAAAGCTGGGAATACCACCAGAAGGCCGGAAGACTGAGATGTGTTGAAGGGGCGGGGGAGGGGCACTCAGTTAAACCCACATAGTTCTAAGCAAAAGGATCTGTGTGAGAATTCAGGTTCGAGCTCCTGTGTGGGGGGAGAGACCTTCACAAGCTGCCAAGCAGGTCTGCAGGTATGTATCTTTCTCTCCTTTATCTCTCTCTCTTTTCTCAATTTCTCTCTGTCCCATCTAATTAAAAAAAGAAATGAAAAAAAAAAAAGGATGCTAGGAGCAGTGGATTCATAGTACTAGCACCAAGCACCAGTGATGACCCTGGAGACAAAAAAAAAAAAAAAAAAAAAGGATAATGTGACAGAATGTGTCCCCCGCCTTGTGCTTTTTCTCCTTTGTGGGTGCTCCAGGGGCCCAGAATCATAGCATAGGAATGCTTTCAGTGATAGCACAGCGGTTTACACAACAGATTTCATGTCTGAGGCTTGGAGGTACAAAGTTCAATACCTGGTACCTCCATAAGTCAGAGCTGAGCTGTGCTCTGATCAAAATAGATAGGTTGGCAGGCAGGCAGGCAGGCAGGCAGGCAGGCAGGCAGGCAGGCAGACAGACAGACAGACAGGCAGACAGAGGTGGATGGTAGAATTCTGCATTTTGCAGCTGAGTCAACTTGGAGGAAGATTTATATTTCTTCTTTTCTGGAACAGATGCAATTAGTTCCCTTTCTTCTGAAAAAGCAAGGTACAGAAAATAACACAGAACTAGAACTTTATCATAACTGGATGATGTTGCAGTAGGCTGAACACACACCTTACAATGTACAAAGGCCCAGGTTCAGGAACTGGGTGCTAGCACACCATGTTAAACACACATAGTACTATGTGCAAGGGCCCACACAAGGGTCCCAGTTGAAGACCCCCAACCCCCTACCTGCAGGGGTGATGAAGCAGGTCTGCAGGGGTTTTTCTCTCTATCTTCCACTCCCATTTCAATTTCTCTCTGTCTTATCCAATTAAAAAAAATAAAATATGGTCACCAGGAGCAGTGGATTTATAGTGCCAGCACCAAGTCCCAGCAATAACCCTGGAGGCAAACAAAAACAATAGCAAAAAAGACCCAGGTTCAAGCCCCACATCTAGGTCTCTCTCTCCATTTCCTCTTCCCATTTCAAATTCTCTCTGCCCTACTAAATAAAGGAATAAGAAAGCAGGGATAAGAAAAAATGGCTCCCAGGAATAACTGATAGGTCACGCAGGTACCTAGCCCTAACTATAATAACCCTGGTGGCCAAAAAATAATAAATAAAATAGACCATAGATTAATCATAGCCAACCTTGGGTTTGTATGAGAGCCGTGTCCTGTGTTAGTTTTGTGATCTTGGGTGAGTCCTGTGATTTCCAGCCTGTGCTTTTTTTTTTTTTTTAATCTGTTCATTGGCCTAATAACCAGGTGCTATAGATGTCTGGTGGGTCAGGATTTATAAATGTCTAGCCCACAGTAGACACGTGTCAATTCCCAGTGCATCAGCTGGGGAGGTTGTAACAAAAATCCTCATTTGATAGAATCTCAAACAACTGGTGCATTGTCAGAGAAGTAATTGGTTCTAGGACTAACATCATGTCTCAGTGGTATCCTCAAGAACCCAAGTTCATTTCACTTTTTCTTGGCCATTCTTTTTTTTTTTTTAATTTTTAAAAATATTTATTTATTCCCTTTTGTTGCCCTTTTTATTATTGTAGTTATTACTGTTGTTGTTACTGATGTCATCATTGTTGGATAGGGCAGAAAGAAATGGAGAGAGGAGGGGCATACAGAGAGGGGGAGAGAAAGACAGACACCCGCAGACCTGCTTCACCACCTGTGAAGCGATTCCCCTGCAGGTGGGGAGCCGGGGGCTCGAACCGGGATCCTTATGCCGGTCCTTGTGCTTTGCACCACGTGCGCTTAACCCGCTGCGCTACCGCCTGACTCCCTTTTCTTGGCCACTCTTAGTCTTACCAGTCTTCCATTATCATACCTGTGGGCTCATTGCCGGGCAGCTGTAGGCATGCTATCTCCTCACTGCAGGAATCAGGGGCAAGAGTCCAAGTGGCTTCATCAGATTTTTCCTTTCCTTTCTTTCTTTCTTTGTTTCTCTCTCTTTATTTCTTCTTTCCTTCCTTTCTTTCTTTTTCCCTTTTTTTCTTGACAAGGGAGAGGAAAGCCACCTAACTGCACCACATCTCTTTCTTTCATTTCATTAACCAGCAAGCACTGTTTCCCGTTCACTCCAGAATCAGTCACTGGAAAATCGGGAGTATGTCTCTGCTTGGTTCCTCCTTTAAACTCAAGGTGAATCTCATGTCCTGTCCAAGTCTAGGCCCACCATCCATTGTGAAGTCAAGTTAGGAGGGTTGTGCATTGTTGCACCCTATTGTACAGACATGTTGCCCTGTGCAATGACCCAGGTTCAAGTCCCCATTTCCCACCTGCAGGTGGAGCCTTCACAAACAGTAGAGCGAGGCTGCAGGTGTCTTTCTTAGTCTTTCCTTCTCTATCATCTCATCTCTTCTCAATTTCTCTTTTCCTTATCTAAGAAAGAGAGAAAGAAAGAAAGAAGGGGAGAAAGAAAGAAAGGAAGGAGAGAAAAGTGACCACCAGGAGAGGTGTATTTATAATGTTACCACTGAGCCACAGTAATAACCCTGGTGGCAATAAAAAAAAAGTGGGGGGGGGGATCAGAGGTTACACAGGCTCCTGTGCTAAATATGAATAGGTGTGGGTCCTAGGCCAGATGAATGGAGTTTATAGTTAACAGTATTTATATATTTTCACCATATTTGGGAGCTACTCTCTCTTCCGATCCAGTTTTTTAGTCCTATTCCCAACTCCAACACCATCCTCCTAGACAATACTCTCAGTCCCTCTGCATGTTGGCTGTCAGACTCAGGCAAAAATTAGTAAAGGCACTGGCTCTTTGGAATATACCTAAAATAGAATTCCCAGCTTCCCAGTATGAAGATCCCAAATCTCATCTGCTCTATTTTTACCTTAGGTTCCTGATTACTAAACAATTTCTTCTGCTTTATATCTTAATGCTTTTCAGCCACAAAGTTGCAGATGCTACCATGATTCCAACCTGACTTCCCTGGACAGAAAAACACACCAATGTATCCTGGAGTCCCACCTCTCCAGAGCCCTGTCCCACTAGGGAAAGATAGAAACAGACTGAGGTATGGATCCACCTGTCAACACCCATGTCCAGCGGAGAAGCAATTACAGAAGCCAGACCTCCTACCTTCTGTATCCCATAATGAACTTTGGTCTATACTTCCAGAGGGAAGCTTCCACTGGAGGAGATGGGATACAGAACTTTGGTGCTGGGGATTGTACCCCTCTTATCCCACAATCTTGTTGATTGTTATTAAATCACCAGTAAAAAAAATCAAGCCATGTGGGTATTGAAGAGGGGACTGTGGCACCAACAACTATTGCCTTCACTGTCGTCACTTTGGGGGTGGGAGGAAGATTTATTGGAGGGCCGGGCTGCGGCAGCCCTAGGGGCACCTTGGCCCTGGTGCTAAGCCTCTGAGGTATGAGGTGTGGTGAAAGCCCCAAGCTGCTGTGAACAGTTAGGAGCCTGTCACTCATCCTTAAAGCCCAGCTCCAGAGGAGGCCTTAGCCCCAGAGCAGAGCCAGGAGGGGAGCTCACTTCTGGAGGAGAAGGCTGAGGATACAGGTGTGAAAAGGGAAGGAGGGTTGAGCCAACAGGCGCTGGCAAGGAGATTCCTGTGGTTTCCCAGCCCTGGAATCTCCCACACTGAAACCACAGAGGAAGGTGAGGCTTCTAGGAGTGGGGCCCTCAGAGCCATTCCTGGGCGTGGCTAGCTCTGACTTGCCTGAAGCCACCCCCACACTGCAGTCAGTCGGGTGTGAAAATGAGGTCTTCTGCTACAAGAAAATGAGTGTGGAGACATCAGAAGGGCTGTGAGTACTTGGTGGGACTGGAAACTTAGATTTGCTTCCCGGAAATGCCAGGGAGAGATGCCTGCTAGTCCCTGTCTGGGTGAGAGTATCTTAAGATTTAGGGGGAAAAAAGCATAGACAGATAAGAGTTTCTTGCTATTAATAAACACCTTCACTCATTCATTCAGTAGCTAGTTATTGAATGTCTGTGTGATCTTCGGAACCATTCCAACTGGCAGAGATGTGGCAGTGAAGAGAGAGAGAGGGAGAGAGAGAGAGAAAGAGAGAGAGAGGGAGAGAGAGAGGGAGAGAGAAAGAGGGAGAGAGAGAGGGAGGGAGGAAGGGAGGGAGAGGGAGAGGGAGAGGGAGAGAGATATTAAAATTCCCATTTCCCATGAAGCTTGTTTTCTGACGAGGGGAGATCAGCAATAAGATAAACAGAAAAACAAGCTATTTCCTTGAGTTAGTTCCATTTCACTTCTCTTTCCAGTTTCCCACTCATTGAACAGTTTCCTGTTACTCACTATTTATCATAGGCCAGGCCCTGATGGTTCATTTTAATGTGTCCCTTTGGTGAGGCTATCATGCCTAGACCTTCCATCAATTTGTTCTGGGGATTTCTATGGGGGTGGCTTTTAGATATGATTTCTGGATGAGGATGGAGCTCATCCAATTAGGTGAAGGGCTTGGAGAAAAAAGCCACCTCCTCTCAGCTAAAAAGAACTCTGAATTGCACCTGATGTTCAGACCTGAGCTTCGGCATCTACAACACCTCTTCTCTATGTCTCTAGCTCTCCAGCACACCCTGCGGAGTCTAGACTTGCCAGTATTTGCCATGCGAGTTAATTCCTTAAAGTAAAACTAGATAGAAGGTCGATAGATAGACAGAGAAGGAGAGAAAGAGAGATGACAACACACATTCAGTTACTGAGACCCCCTCTCCCCACAAAAAGGGAGGTGGTTGGGAAACAAACATCGGAAGAGAGAACAATTGGGAGGGTTTGTTCCTGGAGATAACCTTGTGTTCTCCCCAAATTTCAAAGCTAACAGCCCCTTCACTCATCTCTGGAGGGCCTCCCCCTTACTGTCACCAAAGGGGAGACAGTATCACCTCTCATGGGAGACGCAAGGCATACTGGACCCTGCAGTTCTCAGACAAACACATATGTGAGTACTTCTGTCTAGGTTCATTTACATAGGGTTACTGAATATTAATGTTCCAAGTAGGTAGGCAGGTAGGTAGGTGGGAGGATGGATGGAGGAGGAATGGATAAATAGATAAGTGGATAGATAGATGTCTAAATCAATAGTCAGAAGAAAGGACAGATAAATAAATAGATCTATAAATAAGCGGACAGATGAAACGATAGGTGAATAAATAGAAAGAAAGGTAAATGGATAGCTCTCTACATCAACAGACAGATGATAGACAGATGGATAGATAGACAGAACCTACTGGTTTTGTTTTTTTTCTTAAGAAACCTGAGGAATCCACAGATAGTGTACAAAAAGCTTCACAAGAACTAATCTCCTATAATTCTCACACAAGCCACCAAAGTCTTTATTTCCCTCCACACAGGCTAATATAAAGGCCAGAGCTGCACAGTGGGTGAGCGTTCATCAGAATTGGAGCCCGGGGTTATGGAACACCATGGCTCACCCCTGAAACCCACTAGAGCCATTCTGTACCAGCACATCATGTGCCCACTGAGACCTCCAGCTAGGAACCCCAGGGGCATGTCCCACACCTCAAGTGCCGCCTGCACACCTCCACTGGGGAAGTATTTCCCATACTGCCAATGGCCAGGGATCCACTTCTCTCCTACTTGGGGTGACATGCATAGTGCTGTAGGGTGGCTTGAACTGTGCTCTTCAGGATAAATTTTTAGGGGCTGACTAGACACTGATTCGACCCTGAACTTCGGGATGGGGGGGGAATCTCTGGTTCAAAGGGCCAGGCAGAGCACAATGTTAAGGGGGACAAAAGCCACTCACATCTGATTTGGAGGACAGGTTCTACTTGAGTCTCTGAGGCAAGGCACGTACCAGGATGAGCTCTCTAGAATGTGACAGTGTCCAGCACAACCCTGGAAGGGGACTGCCCAGGTTCAGATCCCAGTCTCTCCACTTAACTATTGATTGTGTGATGCTGACCAACCACTCTGAACTCGTTTCCTCAAAAATGACTCTTAATAGAAACAGTGACCTCCAAAAGAGAGGTCAACAGTGGAGTTTTGATCCAGTAGCAGCCCAATGCTCTTTGCACAACCCCTGACAAGTGGGGTTAATGCAGGGCCAGGGTGAAGGATTGTTGTTAAAATTTCTGAGGCTCTTGCCGGGCCGGCTAGCTTCACGGTGGTGAACAGAGACGCGGAGACAACGGCTGGGCAGGGCAGCTGTATTTCTTTATTCAGGAACAACGATTCACAAACTAAGACAAACTAATCACCAAACAGAACTCTGCTGTCTCTTTGCGGCGGCGCAAGCACTCTCTCTTACTCTGGAACTCAGGAACCCTCTCCCTTACTCTCGAACTCAGAAACTCTCGCACTCTCGCACTCTCGAACTCCGGAACTCAGGAACTCTGTCACTGGGGAACTCAGGAACTCTGGCTAACTCTGGCACTCTCGAACTCAGGAACCCTCTCCCTTACTCTCGAACTCAGACACTCTCCAACTCATGAACTCAGGAACCCTCCCTCAGGGTTCCTTGGGGCGGGGCCAAGCAGGCCCGCGAAATTAATTGGACTGATCCAATTCTCTTGGTTTGGGGAGGGCTAGAACAAACCAATGTAACGCATACGACAATTCCCCCTTTTCTTTTTAACTAAATGACTATAGTATCAAGGGTGTGGGGTGAACAGAAACATATATAACAAAAACCAGCATGTTGCCAAGGGAAGGCCTGAGGGGGCCATATCTGAAAAAAAAACATTTCTTGCCTCTGGGGGGCTACTTGCCTCGACCGGGCAATTGCATGGGGGCGGGGAACGGCCTAGGGTCCCACAGGCAGCTGGCTGCAACTTACTTACTATGAAACAAAACTTGTTATTAGCATATCTACTGCAGGATCCAACGTTTCTAATAGAGAAGGAATTTGAGACTTTTACATATCAACAATGTCTTTTAACCTTTTGTTACACCCATTCAAGATGGAGACACACCCTAGGTGTGGACCGGAGAGGAAACCTCAGGCATGAGAATAATTAGCATAGCCATTGTGCGATCTACCATTTCTAATAGAGAAGGTAGTGTTTTACATATCAACAAGTCTATTTAACCTTTTGTTTAGACCAACTTAGTTAAAATATATTGATTGTTAACTAATTTTTACCTTAGACTTTAAATGTAAGTTAATTTTATCTTTATGAGAATTATATTGAAAACCTTTTTCATTTAACTTTGACTAGTAAGAATTTAGCCTTAAAGCTACTGTTTATCAAACTTTAAACATACACATAAACATGGTCATTAATACACAAGGAGAGAAACCTTTGTTACGAAGACATGTCATTTTAAACACGAATTTAAATCTATATTGTCTTAGTTGTTGGGGGGGGGTTCACCATCCGGAGGTGGCTTCCCGCGTAGCTCCACTTCTAGGAATTGCAGGTTGCGATCTCTGCACGAATCTCTGCGTACTCCAGCTTGTCTGCCTTCAGACCGGACCGGCGGCTGGAGATCTCGTGTGCCCAGTTTTGGCAGGGAGCCCGGGAGTCCGGGAGGCCCGGGATGGTTCCAGAATTCATAGAAAGAGGGCAGGCAGGCCATCTTTGTAGAAGGCGTGAGCCTAGGTGCCCAGGGGTGGCGGCCATGATAGAACGCCGCGGCCCTGCCCCATGGCCCTGCCATGTCTGCTGCCCTGTTCGCAGTGGCCGAGCAGCGTGGAGGGATCACGCGTCCAGTGCCCTGCGCCACCCGGTGGAGATCCGGCTCCTGTGGGCTGGCCTCGGGCTCTAGCATGTTGGCATCGGGCTCTAGCGTGTTGGCATCAGGCTCTAGCGTGTTGGCATCGGGCTCTAGCGTGTTGGCATTGGGCTCTAGCGTGCTGGCATGGGGCTCTTGCATGGTGGCATCGGGCTCCTGCGGGCTGGCGTCAGCCTCCTGCGGGCTGCGGGGCTGCAGGGCTGCAGGCGCGGTGTGCGGGGTTGTCTGGGCGCAGCCGGCTGGCTGGCTGTTTAACCAGGTGGAAACGGCAGCTCCGTGCCTTGCCTCCCGCCCGCTGGCTCTTCCCGCTGGCTGTTCTGAGTTCGCCCGAGCAAGTGGAAACCACAGAGTGGTCCAGAGATAAATGTTCCAGAAACAGCAAAACAGTCTCGTGAAGAAAGAGCAGAGGCCTTTGGAGATCTCTTCACAAGCAGAAGAGAAGGCCATCGTGCATAGGTAGCCAAATTGTCTTTACTTATCTGAGAGATGCGCAGGTCGGGCCCCACGTTGGGCGCCATTTGTTGTTAAAATTTCTGAGGCTCTTGCCGGGCCGGCTAGCTTCACGGTGGTGAACAGAGACGCGGAGACAACGGCTGGGCAGGGCAGCTGTATTTCTTTATTCAGGAACAACGATTCACAAACTAAGACAAACTAATCACCAAACAGAACTCTGCTGTCTCTTTGCGGCGGCGCAAGCACTCTCTCTTACTCTGGAACTCAGGAACCCTCTCCCTTACTCTCGAACTCAGAAACTCTCGCACTCTCGCACTCTCGAACTCCGGAACTCAGGAACTCTGTCACTGGGGAACTCAGGAACTCTGGCTAACTCTGGCACTCTCGAACTCAGGAACCCTCTCCCTTACTCTCGAACTCAGACACTCTCCAACTCATGAACTCAGGAACCCTCCCTCAGGGTTCCTTGGGGCGGGGCCAAGCAGGCCCGCGAAATTAATTGGACTGATCCAATTCTCTTGGTTTGGGGAGGGCTAGAACAAACCAATGTAACGCATACGACAACATCTGATTTGGAGGACAGGTTCTACTTGAGTCTCTGAGGCAAGGCACGTACCAGGATGAGCTCTCTAGAATGTGACAGTGTCCAGCACAACCCTGGAAGGGGACTGCCCAGGTCCAGATCCCAGTCTCTCCACTTAACTATTGATTGTGTGATGCTGACCAACCACTCTGAACTCTTGTTTCCTCAAAAATGACTCTTAATAGAAACAGTGACCTCCAAAAGAGAGGTCAACAGTGGAGTTTTGATCCAGTAGCAGCCCAATGCTCTTTGCACAACCCCTGACAAGTGGGGTTAATGCAGGGCCAGGGTGAAGGATCTGCTGTGAAGCAGGGGTCTCCCACAAGTCAGCCCTTGGGTGCTGTGGCCAGCAGCACATCAAAAGGTTGAGCGGTATTCTGGTCTCTGGATCTTTCTCTCTTAGTGTGTGTGTGTGTGTGTGTGTGTGTGTGTGTGTGTGTGTGTGTGTGTGTCTGTGAGAGAGAGAGAGAGAGAGAGAGAGAGAATTAAGAAGAACATGAAGTAGCCAAGGGGCATCAGACAGTTTGTTCTCCTGGGCACATGCATTCCCATACACATGGCCCCCATCTGAACCCTGATACCACATGGGAGTACCTCAGCACAGGAGGAAGCTCCAGTTCAATAATTATCTTTCTCTCTCTCCCCTCCTACCTCTCTCCCTTCTTCCCTCTCCACAGAAAATAGAAAGAATAAAAAAGTCAGTGCAGGAAGCATGAAACTGCATATGCCGAAGATCTGGCATTGCCAAATTAATAATTAATTGGTTAATTAACTAAGGTAAGAAATTGGGTTGCATTTGAATGAGCAGCTGAGAAGTGTAAGCTCCGTCAGCATCATCAGAGGATTCCCTGGTGCCACAATATTCCTTCTTCAGCCTGTGCAACTGACCCCCCCCCCCAGCCCAGCCCACCCCGCCCCGGTCATAAATGGCTTCTCACAGGCTCCTTTAATTTCCAAATCCTATTTGCTTATTTTCCTGACAGTGGAAATCTCTGGGGATTAGGCCACGTGTCTTTGCAGCAGGGTGATGTGCAGAAAATGAAAAGGCACCTTACTGCATCTGAAGAGCCTGTGGCCTCTTCTTTCCAGCACCACCACTCCCCCAAGCCCCAGCCCCGGTCCCCCAGCC
>NC_080167.1:10361524-10465118 GCF_950295315.1 Erinaceus europaeus | reverse complement strand
GTTCTCTAATGGGAACCAAATGCTCCCAGCGGCGGCTGGCTGGGCTCTGGATCCTTATTGAAAAATGAGGGGAAAGCAATTAGAGGGGAAAGGCAGGGGAGGGAAGATTTTCCACCTGGCCTTGGACAGGACATCAAAAGGCCTCCAGAAGGATGCTATTTATAATCATGATCACTCAGTCTTTGGGGCCCTGTTCATTCAGCTTGTGTCTGCCTGCCTGCCCTGCCACTCTCTCCACCCTACCTCTGTACACAGCCTGGCTCTCACTGATGTCATCTATCAGGGCAAGGTCTTGAGGTGCCATGTTCTGAGGCAGTTTGCTTGAGTGGAGTCCACGTGCCAGTCTGACAAGTTCTCATGGGCCTTCACGAAGTCACCAGCATCTTGATACATGCATGTCAACCTTCCAGCCGCAACTACCAACCGCCAACAGCAAAAACTGAACACCCAGAAGAGAGGCCAGAGAGCCTGACTGTTCAGTGGAAACCAGTTTTGAGGGTGGGTGTGTCCGTGTAGATTGGAAGAGAGTGACCAGCCCAAAAATCCAAGATGAAGACTCACTCATTGCACAGATACTGATCACACACCCACAATGTGCCCTTTGCAATATTCAGCATTGGGTCAACATGGGAGAAAGACCCCATAGCTCGCCTGCAGGGTGATGTGAGTGGAGAAGATAAGAGTTAATCCTGGACTAACTTCACTGGTTTTTCTGTGCTACCTGGAGCCATGGCTAGAGAGGATCCTAAGCAAAGCAACTCTGGTCAGTGGTTGACTAGTGATGTCTGCCACAGGCGCAATGGGGAGGAATGGCAGTGCTAGGTATTTAGGCGAAGCTTGCTTGCAGTGTCACTCTTCTCAAACCCACTGTACAGGCAAATTAACGAGGGTCCTATTTCAATCTCGCAGATTCAGACCCAGTAGATCTGGTGTAAGGCCTGAGAATCTGCATTTGTGATAGGCTCTCAAGTGATGCCTGGACTTTTGCTTGGTTCATGGATCTCACTTTGAGTATCAAGTGGAGTATCAAGTATCAAGTGGGAACTTTCAGTCGATGAGCCAGGCTTTCCAAATCTTTCATTTGTAGGGTAAAATAACTTTGTCTAGGGGAGTCGGGCTGTAGCGCAGCGGGTTAAGCGCCAGTGGCGCAAAGCACAAGGACCGACATAAGGATCCCGGTTCGAACCTAGGCTCCCCACCTGCAGGGGAGTTGCTTCACAGGCGGTGAAGCAGGTCTGCAGGTGTCTGTCTTTCTCTCCTCCTCTCTGTCTTCCCCTCCTCTCTCCATTTCTCTCTGTCCTATGCAACAACGATGACATCAATAACTACAACAATAAAACAACAAGGGCAACAAAAGGGAATGAATAAATAAAATAAATATTTTAAAATAAAAAAAATAAAATAAAAAATAAAATAACTTTGTCTAATTCATCACCTGGAGAAGAAGAGATTCCTGACTATATCCTTCTTCATTTTATTTTATTTTATTTTATTAGTGGTTTAATATTGATTTACAAAATTATGAGATAGCAAGGGTACAATTCCACATCATTCCCACTGCCAGAGTTCTGTGTCCCCATTCCCTCTACTGGAAACTGCAGTAGGTCACAGATATGGCTTGACTATTATTTCTATAACTATAACCATATATATCTCCATTTTCCTAGGGTCATGGCTTCTCTTCCTTTCTGAAAGGGTATTTTAGCCTCTGGTCTCTGTGTTTCCTGAATTGAAGATGATGGGCTCCTCGGCTCAGATCTTGAACAGGCATTCTTTCCTTCCACTGACTGGTCAACTGCAAAGGATAATTCCAAGAAGGCTGCAGCTCAGCTAAGAACTCCAACCACAAGTTCAGATTATCATTATTCTTATTTTCAAATCAACTCCAAGACCTTCCAACACATGGGGTGGGCCACTGGGGCTCCCAGGCTCTCTGTTGAAAGCTCTAAAGGTTCCATTCCTTGGTGAGTCTGTGCACATTCGGGCTCAACCCCTGGGCTGAGCAGAGGAGGACTTCAAAGCTCTTCTTTCTTGTGGTATTCCAGGATCTCTGACCCTGGCCAGGAAACAGCGGCGCAGAGGCGCATGAAAGTGAAAAAGAAGAGAGGAAGGAATCATCACTCACCAGCTTCTCACTCCCACCCAGACAAAACTTTCCGAAGCTGTTGGCTTGAGCTAAGTTGGCCTTTGGAGGAAGATCTTGTGAGATTCCACAGAGCAAATTAACCCTGATTTAGCTCTGCTCTTAAACCCTATTATTTCCAGAGGGACAGAAGGCACCCACCAAGTCGGTAATACCACATGCTTAAAATTCTTTTTTTCCATATTTTATTATCGATTTACAAAATTATGAGATAACAGGGGTATAATTCACACTATCCCAACCACCCAAGCTCTGTGTCCCCATTCCCTCCATGGGAAACTGCAGTTCTCCCAAGCTTGTAGATATGGGTTGACTATTATTTCTATAACTATCTATATCTATCTGTATTTGCCCATTTTTTTCCAATGGTCCTGCCTTCTCTTCCTTTCTAAGTCATATCTACACCTGTTGTTACCTCCTAATGCCCTTCTTTTTTTCCTCTTTTATTTCAGAGATGGAATTGGAGTTCAGAGCCCCCTGACCATCTTCCCCTAACACTTCTCACCCTCTGGAACTATGGACTAAAATTCTTTTGGGGGAGTCCAGTGGTAGCACAGGGTTAAGGGCAGGTGGCACAAAGCACAAGGACAAGTGTAAGGATCCCTGTTTGACTCCCCAGCTCCCTATCTGCAGAGGAGTCGCTTCACAAGCGGTGAAGCAGGTCTGCAGGTGTCTATTTTTTCTCTCCTCCTCTCTTATTATTGTCTCCCCTCCCCTCTCCATTTCTCTCTGTCCCATCCAACAACAGCAATAACTACAATAACACAACCAGGGCAACAAAAGGGAATGAATAAATAAGTGTAAAAAAATTCTTTTGGGGGTACAATTGGTGGCAGTTCTGGCTTCTGTAAATTGCTTCTCCACTGGACATAGGCGTTGGCAGGTCTAAAATTCTGATCACTCAAGGGAAATATTCTAGTTAAGCCATCCCAGGACAGGGGGGAGATGGATCAGTGGTGAATAGCAGAAGACTTAGAAAATGAACTTTGGGGCTTGCGCTATTGGCTGATTTCCTCTCATGAGTTGAGCTACACGTGATATAGCATCTCCCCAGAGAAGCCTGAACTGATCCTACTGGCTGAGGAAGCCCTCACCCTCGCTGGATATGTTCTAGCACATTGTCCCAATCCATTTGTCTCACATTCCCTCTCTAGTTCTTATCAAGGTTTTCACTGCTGTTATAGAAAGCTGCACATTTTAGGGCTATTCGGTTCACACCTCTGTATGATGTGTGTTACCACTTCCATCATACCAGTACCACCCAACAGAGTCACTGTGTCCTCTCCATCCTCAGAATCCCCTTTTCCATCTTCCATGAGTGAACTTGCTTCTGTGGTCAGAGTCTACTTGCTTACTTTTCATGTGACTGTGATCATTTTCCTGTTGTATTTCTTTATAGTCCACATATGAGTAAGATGATCTGCTATTTGTCCTTCTCCCTATGAGCCAATTTGCTTAGCATGACCCCCTCAGATTCCATCTACATTGGAGCAGAAGTCAGAATCTCCACTGTACTCATCTCTGAATCATAGACTACTGTATATATAGAGTGTATCTTCTTTATCCACTCATTTGTTGTTGGGCATTTCGACTGGTCCCATACCTTGGCTATTGGAAATATTATTGCAATAAGTATAAGTATTCATATATGTTTCTGGATAAGTTGTGGTCTCTGGATAGATGCATAAAAGTAGATTTGCTTAGTTATATGGTAGTTTGAGTCTTAATTGTTTTAGCAACTTCCATACTGTTTTCCATAAGGTTCGAACAAGCATACATTTCTACCAACCATGTATAAGAGCTCCTTTTCCTCCACATCCTTACCAGAACTGGTTCTTCCTGACCTTGATGACAGAAGTCATACTCTATCTCTCTTTTTCACATTTTATTATCTTTATTTATTGGACAGAGACAGCCAGAAATTGAGAGGGGAGAGGGAGATAGAGAGGGAGAGAGACAGAGAGACACCTGCAGCCCTGCTTCACCACTCACAAAGCTTTCTCCCTACAGGTGGGGATGGGGGCTCGAACCTGGGTCTTTTCACATTGTAACATGTTCACTCAACCAGGTGCATCACCACCCAGCCCCAAAGTCATTCTGTTGGCCGACTGTATGCCTTTTAGGGTGAAATTATCTGTTCAGCTCTCCTCTTCACTGACTGGTAGAATTATCTTCTTCTTGTTGAATTTTACTTCTTGTTGAGTACTTTATATAGCCTGGATTTGAGCACTTCTACTGATGCATATGGTGTATACAGTGTCTCCCATTCAGTAGGATTCCTGAGTCTTATTCAAAGTGTCTTTCACTGTGCCTTTTTTTTTTTTTTTTTTTGTCTAATAAGAGGACAGAGAGACAAAGAAATCACTGTGATTTTTAGTTTGCTGCAATTCCATCTGTGTATTCTTGTTTTCTCTCAATGTTATTTTATTTGTTAAAATTTTATTATGTTTATTTATCAGGTAGAAACCGCCAGAAATCAAGAGGAAAAGAGATAATAGGAAGAGAGACAGAGAGATAACTGTAACACTGCTTCCCCACTCACAAAGCTTTCCCCCTGCAGGTGGGGACCTGGGGCTCAAACTCAGGTTCTTGTGCACTGTAACACTGTAACATGTGCACTCAACCAGATGCACCACCACCTGGCCCTTCTCTCACTTTGCATTAGAGCTGAGTCCCTGAAGATATTCATTTTCAATCTGTTTTATGGTTTGGGGTCTATGATACAAGTTTTTAATCCATTTTGAATTTGCTTTTGTACACAGTGTGAAACAGTGATCCAGTTTCATCCTTCGACATGCATGAATCTAGTTCCCCTACACACACCACTCATTGAAGAGAATTTCTTTTCATCATTTTATGTTTTGGACCTTTTTAGATGTATATTAATCATTCATATCTATGAGAATTTAGTTCTGGACTCTCAATTCTATTCCACCGGTCTGTGTGTCAGACAATGTCACACTATAGTTCTGTGAAAGAGTTTGATGTCAGGGAGCATATGTTCCTAGTCATTTTTTTCTCCTCAGGATTGTTCTGGCAATTCAGGGTCTTTGGTGTTTGCAGGTGAACTTGAGCAACTGAATTGCAGCGCGTGGCTTATTAACGTCTATATCTATTGCAGTTTTCTTTGAAATAAAATGTCCACGAGGTAGTGACTGTGTCTTCTGTTCACTGTTATGATTCCATCAACAAATCCTGCCACAGACTCTGCTCAACACATATGCATCACTGCTGTAGAATTAATGGTCTCCCTGCCCTCTTGGTTCATTCAGGGGTGGCCATATGGTGGAGGCAGTGTTTTCAGGACTTTCTCCTGAATTAATGGAAAGGGGATTGTTCTCTACTGACTAAGCTAGAAGGATGTCAGGCTGTTGGGTGCAGAAACCTGTCCAAGAAATGGACTGAGTCCTGATGACAAAGTGCTGGCCCTGAGCAAAACCAGCAAGATCTTCCTCTGGCCTTCGCAGTTACAGGGACGACATATCACCTGCTTCTTCCTCGCCCCCAGGCCACAACCACCGATAGTGCTTACATTGATTTGGGTGTCTGCCCTTTGCCACTGGCACAGCCCTGCCTATGCAAAACTTGTGATCTTGGTGCAACATCTGTGCCAAGTCTCACCTCTACCACTTCATAGATATGGGACTTGAAGACTGGTCTCCCTCCAAAATAGATACCCTCAGAAGATGTAAATGGGATATTTGGTAAAACAGGGTTGATTTTTTTTTTTTTTTGTAGATGCAATTAAGTTAAATACCTTGACATGAGATCACCCTGCATTATCCAGGAGGGACCCAGAGCCAATGGTAAGCTTACTTACTGAAGAAAGGCAGAGGGAGATTCCACATACATGCCATGCAGTAGGCCATGTGAGTCAGAGCAGAGATCAGAATGATGCAGCCCCAGTCAAGCAGGGCCCGCAGAAGCTTGAAGAAAACAAGGAGCAGTAATGGGATCCTGCAGTGGTGCACCCAGTAGAGTGCATACATTACCACGGTTCAAACCCCAGGTCCACACTTGCAGGGGAAAGTTTCATGAGCAATGAAACAGTGCTGCTAGCCTGTCTGCCGGTCTGTCTGTCTATCTCCTATTCTCTCTCAATCTCTCTGGCTCTATAAAATATGATCTGCAGGAAAGATGGATTCCTTGTTCAGGTACCAATCCCCAGCAATAGCTCTGATGGCATTAGAAAACAAACAAGGCAGGTTAAGCGCACGTGGTGCAAAGTGCAAGGACCGGCGTAAGGATCCTGGTTCCAGCCCCCGGCTCCCCACCTGCAGGGGGGTCACTTCACAGGTGGTGAAGCAGGTCTGCAGATATCTGTCTTTCTCTCCCCCTCTCTGTCTTCCCCTCCTCTCTCCATTTCTCTCTGTCCTATCCAATGACGACATCAATAACAACAACAATAATAACTACAACAATAAAAAAACAAGGGCAACAAAAGGGAATAAATAAATATTAAAAAAAAAGAAAACAAACAAGGAACAGGGTTTTACCCAGAAACTTCTAAGGATGGATGGCCCTACTAACCCGCCACCCCAATGTGTACACATTGACGGACACTGATTGCAGACTTCCAGCCTCCCAAACTAAGAGAAGACAAACTTCTGTGGTTTCAAGCTGCCAAGTCTGTGGAAAACTGCTACAGCAGCCAGAGGAAATAACTCTAGACCTCTGACCCCTTCTTACTCTCGGTTTCCTTTACAGAAAAGCAGGTCACCATTCCTGCCGTAGTTCCTGCCAAGAAGGGGTCAAGGGAAGTCAAGTTGCCTGGACCCAACTCCCAGCCTCACCACCCACTACAGTATGACCTCACTGCTGTTGTCTCTGGGACACAATGTCTTCATGGTGACACCATTTCCTTCACAGATTTCTTAGAGGCGCCAGGTGGTGGCTCGCCCAGTAGAGTACATGCTGCCATTTCCAAGAACCTGGATTCAGGCCTTTATCCCCACCTGCAGGAGGGAAGCGTCACAGGTGATAGAACAGTGCTGCAGGTGTCTTTCTTCCTCTCTGTCTTTCTATCCTTCTCAGTCACTTCTATTTAAAAAAAAAAAAAACAAACCTGATTAATTAAAAAATGACCACCACAACTGGTGGGTCTAGGCAGGCATTGCATCCCAGCGATAAAAATTCAATGTAAATACTGTACCTAAATTTCTTGGTGCAGAACTTGGTGTCACTGAATTCACTGAAAGCCCTGGGGGCTGTCTTAGACAAAAGCGTGTTTTCATTTGCTTGCTACAGCGGCCTTGCCCCCTTTGAGGGGCCCTGCCAAAGAAAACCTTGAAGTGCTGTTTCAGGAAACTTCACGAAATGCCTACAAGCAGCAGCCCTGCCTTGTCTCCCTGCCACCTCCCCTCCTCCCCATCGCAAGGTGATTTTCCAAAGTCACAAGTAGCTGCTAGAGTGGCTGAAACAACGCTGGGGAGAGGGAGGGTTCACCATACTGATTATCTGATTCTACCTGATGACTCTGAAGTGAGAACTTGAACTTGAACTTGGACTGCCAACAAGCTGAGGTGCTCAGAAGAGCCACTCTGAGCTCGTGGTTAAGCTCTGAGCCATGAGAATGACAGAGGAAACAGTCTCTGGGGATGTGGTGCTAGACACTCCCACCCTCCATGACACCTGACTCCTCTTAAAGTCTATACCATAGAAGTGTGACTAGCAAGTCTCAGGCCTCTTCTGCTTGGTTGGTTTGAATATCTAACCATTACAGGGGCATTTATTGCCTCCTAGGATGTGATGGTGTAACAGACTTTGTGTTAGGCTCTTAAATATAGGACCTGATTGAAGACTAGAGGCTCAATAATGGAAGTGCTAGACACAGTAACAAATACACCCCAATACCCAGTACTTCACACCCTACTCATTTCTGGATCACTCCCCCCGGAAGTCCATCAGGAATCACTGACAGTTTTTGTCTGTGCTGGAATATTCCATCACTCTGCCACTTTGTAGTCTCCTCATACCCATGCATCCACTCAACAGAAAGGGGGAAGAAAAAGCTTACAGAATCACCAGTGATTATCAAGAACTTTCTTCTAACCCTTAGTTCCATCTGCTCTATTCTTACATTTAGGTTCCTGACTATTAAACCATTTGTACTGCTTTATATTTTACTGTTTTTTGGCCACCAAGTTGCAGATGCTACCATGACACTATCCTGACTTCACTGGGCAGAGCCCACCAGGGTGTCCTGGAACCTCACCTCCCCAAAACCCTGCCCCACTAGGGGAAGATAGAAACAGGCTGGGAGTGTGGATCTACCTGCCAACACCATTGTGCAGTGGAGAAATAATTACAGAAGCCAGACTTTCCACCTTCTGTACCCCATAAGGAATTTTGGTCCGTACTCCCAGAGGGATAAAGAATAGGAAAGCTTCCACTGAAGGAGAAGGGATATAGAACTCTGGTGGTGGGAATTGTATGGAATCTTACCTCTCTTGTCCTAAAATCTTGTCAATCATTATTAATTCCCTAATAAAAATAAAATAAAATAAAAACCACTCTTCTCAAAAGGGTACATCAGTTCTGCCCACATTCCATTCAGCCACATGACCTGTGTTTTTGCAAGGAGCTCTGGGAAATGTCATTTGACTGTGTTCCCAGAGAGAGGAGATGAATACACACATCAGCCAATATAGTTCAGCTGGTCTTTCTATTCCCACTTTATAGATTGGAAATAGAGGCAGAGAGATATTAAGTGATTTGAGCAGGGCATATAGATAGCAGGAATTGGGAACCACATCTGCATAATGAAGCAACCAAGAAGACTTTCTGACTAAATAAGGACTTGAAATATGGGAATGGAAAAGTTCTTTTCAGTTTATGTCCTGGGGTCTCTCCAAAAACACTACTTCCTACCTCCTTATCTCTCTCTCTCTCTCATACACAGACACACACAGATTATCTTTATACACATTTATACATTTCAAATGTTCTTTCCTCATTGGAACAAAAATCTTCAAGTGATAAATGAAAAAAATCTTTACGCATTTATCTGATCCCCAAAATTTTACAAAGAGAGGGATAGCATTTCACTGATCCCAGGATTTCTGTGACAACCAGTATGCTACCAGATACCCAGTGGAAACTCAAAGACTGTTGGAGATCATAATAAGCAGAATACTTGTGGGAACATATCTTCCCCATTTTTATATCTTTTAAAAATCCATGGTTTTCAGTTATAATTCTAAATCCCAATATAAAAAAAAGGTGATCCCTAGCCTTCTGCGTCAGGTAGAATTAAGTTTCAGTGTGAGTAACAGAGTTCAAAAGTAACAGCAGCATACACAGTAGACCTCTATTTTCTTTCGCACATAAATCCAAAGGTAAGAAGTTCAGAGCTCATCTAAAATACCTGCACAATAAAGTCCCTGGAGACGTAGGATCCGCTCAGATTTTTGCTGTCTTCCCTAAGTTATGATCCATGCTTGTAGAACCAAACATGGCTGCTAAGAGGATGGAGGATGTGACAAAAACAGAGCAACAGATGAGCCAAGTAACAAGACTTCTGAGCAGGATTTCCTTTCAGGAAGATTCTTAACTGGCCAAAACCTAGAGGAACGACCACACCCAGTAGGAAGAGAGATTGTTCACAGTCTTTAGTCTCTGCTCTATATGTTTTGTAGAATGGTGTCCATGTGCACCTGGGGGAAGGGAATTAGAGTAGACAGAAATAAAATGATTACTATGGGGAGAGGCTGAGATAGATCACTGGGTAGGGCATACGTCTTGCTTGGGTTAGAGCCCCAGCACCCTGTAGGAGTGTGGCAACACAAAGAAAAGCTTCAGTACTACAGTGCGTCACTCGACCTTTATCTGAAACAATCAAATAAATAAATACAAAGAAAAAAGCCTCAGAAAAGTTGGCTGAAGGCCAGTGAAATCACACCTGTTATGTTACAGCACTGAAAGAAATCAAAGGGGAAAGAAAAAGAGAAAGTAAGCAATGGGGAAGGAAGGAAGGAGGGAGGGAGAGGGGAAGGAAGGAAGGAAGGAAGGAAGGAAGGAAGGAAGGAAGGAAGGAAGGAAGGAAGGAAGGAAAGAGGAGTCGGGCTGTAGTGCAGCGGGTTAAGCGCAGGTGGTGCAAAGTGCAAGGACCGGCGTAAGGATCCTGGTTCAAGCCCTGGCTCCCCACCTACAGGGGAGTCGCTTCACAAGTGGTGAAGCAGGTCTGCAGGTGTCTGTCTTTCTCTGCCCCTCTCTGTCTTCCCCTCCTCTCCCCATTTCTCTCTGTCCTATCCAACAACGGTGACAACAATAATAACTAAAACAATAAAACAACAAGGGCAAAAATAGGGAATAAATAATTTTTTTAAAAAAGGAAGGAAGGAAGGAAGGAAGGAGGGAAGGAAGGAAGGGAGGAAGGGTCTCTTCCTTAGGTGAGTGCTGATTTGCGATGTGCATGGCCCAGGTTTAAGTCCAATCACAACACACAGAAGGAAGTTTCATTGCCATCATCTCTTTCACTTTTTCTCTTTGCCTCTAACTAAAAAAAAAAAAAAAAGATAAAGGGAGAAAGGGAAGAAGAGAAAAAGAAAGAGGAAGAAAAGACATACTAGAAAGAAGTATCAGCTTTTAGACACCTGCTGAGCTGATAGTCATGTCTTTTTCCAGAACTTCCTTTGACTCTTCTTAAGGCAGGAGCTCCCTGTCTCTCACCACGTTTCTTACCACCACTAATTCCTCTGAGTCACTCACCTTAACTGGATGCACGCACAAGCTCCTGATCTAAATGATTGTGTCATTGGTAAAAAGCATTACTCTGCCCACGTGATCCCTTCTTGCACTTTCTGTGCTCTCAGAAGAAGACTTCGGGGTGACCTCAGTTGATCTTTTGTTCTGCTCCGATTCCTTACGGCCTAAAATGAAAAGGCAAGTCTACCCGAGAACTTGACTCTAGGGTAGAGAAGCAGGCAGTTCATGGACATGCCAAGCCCAAGTTCAGTCCCTGAGAGCTGGTTCAGCTCCTAACGAGTACTGGTTATGAGTACAGTGGCATCCTACTGTCTACCTTCTGTGTGAACAGGAACCTTTCTCTTTGGGAGGAGAGGGAAATGGGAATACATTGGCATCTCAGACTGAGAATGGTGTTCCTACGGGGGAGACCTCACCATTTCTTTTCTTTTCTTTTTTTTTTTTTGTTACATAATATTTTATTTCAGAATTCCCTACACCAAGAGAGAGCAGTGGCAATTTTCAGTGTGTACTTGAGGAGTGGGTATTAGCAGGTATTCTTTTTTTTTAAATTTATTTCTTTATTGGGGAATTAATGTTTTACATTCAACAGTAAATACAATACATGCAGAACACTCCCCAGTTTCCCATTTAACAATACAACCCCCACTATGTCATCTATCATCCTTCATGGACCTGTATTCTCCCCACCCACCCACCCCAGAGCCTTTTACTTTGGCGCGATATGCCAATTACATTTCAGTTTCTACTTGTGTATTTGTTTCTGAGCTTGTTTTTCAACTTCTGCCGGAGAGTGAGATCATCCCATATTTATCCTTCTGTTTCTGACTTATTTCACTCAACATGAATTTTTCAAGGTCCATCCAAGATCGGCTGAAAATGGTGAAGTCACCAATTTTTACAGCTGAGTAGTATTCCATTGTGTATATAGACCAAAACTTGCTCAGCCACTCATCTGTTGTTGGACACCTGGGCTGCTTCCAGGTTTTTGGCTATTACAAATTGTGCTGCCAAGAACATATGTGTACACAGATCTTTTTGGATGGATGTGTTGGGTTCCTTAGGATATATCCCCAGGAGAGGAATTGCAGGGTCATAGGGCAGGTCCATTTCTAGCCTTCTGAGAGTTCTCCAGACTGTTCTCCACAGAGGTTGGACCAATTGACATTCCCACCAGCAGTGTAGGAGGGTTCCTTTGACCCCACACCCTCTCCAGCATTTGCTGCTGTTACCTTTTCTGATGGATGACATTCTCACAGGAGTGTGCCCGATCTCGTCTGATCTCGGAAGCTAAGCAGGGTTGGGCCTGGTTAGTACTTGGATGGGAGACCTCACGATTTCTATTGTGTCTCAAGGGCATGAAATAACTGTAGCTCTCTTTCATCCACGATCCTTCTGTTATGTCCTTTGAGAGATGACAAAGCCAAGATTCGCAGAAAGGTTGCCTGCCTTTCTCCAAGTCATAATGATCAGAAGAGGCACATCTAAGAATCCCAAAGCAGACTCCTTGGTTTTGACTCCTGGCTACATTTTATTCCCTCTTGTCTCACTTCTCTTTTGTTTTATCCTCTTGGTGCATTTATATATTTAACTTCTGCATTGTGTTTAATCTCACTGAATGGTCCCTTTTAAAAATAATTCTATTAAATTATTACAAGGACAATAAACACATTAATAGCCTTTCAGAGTCATGTGTATGTATGTCCATGTCTTCCCCAGTGGATGTTAACTCCTTTGAATTTCCAGACTGGTTCCTTAATTCTGCAAACCCAGTGCCTCTCCCTAGCCTTGGGACACTGTTTATCTTCAAGCCATGTGGGAGGGGAGGGAAGGTCCCAGTCCCTTCTTCTCTCTCTTCAGAGCTAAAATCTGATAGAAATTCCACTCCCTGCTGGAAGAGTCTCGGGCCTCTTGGTCAACCTCTGGCTGGACAAGGATGGCTTTTCTTTGATCTGTCTGGGTGAGCTTGAGAGATTAACGACGCCAAGCTGGGCCGGCAGATTTGGTCAACATCTGGGGCCATGGACCCATGTGCTATTTCTACCAAAATTGCAAAGACTCTGTGCTCTCCATGACTGGACTTCATACAGTGATGGCAACTGTGGCTTCTGGAATATTCCAGGTCATCATGTCTCACCACTCCTCTGATGTGACATGGATGCAAGACTTTGTCTCCCATGGTGTTTGATCTGGGTGACTCAAAAAAAACTTGGATTTGTAACCCTTACATGTGTTAGTTAATGGATCTTCGCAATAGTCTCTTGAGCTGGAAATGGATGCCATCTGCATGTTATAGAGAAAAAAGCTGACAGGCTTAAGTGGTGGTTAGTCTCCTCAAGGTCACACAGTGGTAGGACTGGGGCTCAAATTCCAGCATCCTGGCTCCAGGACCTCCTCATCACGCCACAATCAGAATGTGGTAGCCACATGGGGGTGACATATCTGCTCCTGTGCATCAAGCTGCCGTCCTCACACGGCAAGCACAAACGACCAAGTGCTTGGACTTTCTCAGCCTTTGCTGGGCTGCTCTGAAGGATACAATGGAAGATGCAGGTTGTCAACTTTTTGAATTAGCCACTCAAGCTAATAAGAATCCATCCCTGACTGTGGCTGGGTGAGGCAGTATCTCTCAAAATATCTGTGCCCCTTCTAATGATAACACTGAGTCCTTCACCTATGTTTATTACACCTACAGCCATTTATTTTTATCACCACTGTGTACATGAAGCCATATTGCATAACATGAGGTCACCAACCCCTAGCACCTGATGTAGAAGTGGCTCAAGCTAAATCAATGATGTTTCTTGCTCAGGAATCTGGACTTAAAGAAGTGATAAAAGAGAGTAAGGGAAGTACTCTTCTGTGCCACATGTGTATACAAGAGTTTGGTGGTGGTGATCTTTCACTATTATTTCCCGAGGAAGAGCGATCCATGAAGTTCATGGGTGGACGTCTCCACCCCTGCCCCTTCCTCAAAGCCACCTGATTCCCTGGTCTTTGGATGGTGATTGAGAATTCAGATTTGGGGGGAGGGTGGCAGTGCACCTAGTTGAGTGTGTATGTTAAAATGTGCAAGGACCCAGGTTCGAGCCCCTGGTCCCACACCTGCAGTGGGTAAAGCAATGCTGTAGGTGTCTCTCTGTCTCTCTCCCTCTCTACCTCCTCCTTCCATCTCAATTTCTGGCTGTCTTTCTCCAATAAATAAAGATAATAAAAAAATTAAAGAGAGAGAGAATTCAGATGTTCTTTTAAGACAGCTCCAGGATTCTGTCTTTTGCAACTAAGAAAAAAAAAAAAAAGACATGGATCTCCCCCCCCCACACACACACACACACATACACACACCTCAAATACATCTTTAAACACGACTGCTTCCTTGTCACTCATCTGTTAAGATGCGGTCTTTCATTCATCATTTGCATGGGACTCTTGGTACTGAGTACAGAGTAACATTTCACAAGTAACTGAATGAAATAAAATAAAAAGCAACCTGATGAAAACCTAGCATCTCATTGAGGAAACCATTCACTCTGCAGCCTCAGTTTCCCTGAATGTGACCTTCTATTCTTTTTCTAAGTGACCTGACGATTACAGAGAAGATAGGCCAGGGGACACCAGAAAAGATTCAGTGGTTGAGGAGACCAGTCACCATGGAAGGGCCACTTGACATTCTAATATCAGCATCAGTGGACATTTGATTTCTGTCTCAGGTGATATCTCTTCTCTATAGCTTGACCCTACCCCCTCCCCCATCAGGAGAAGAGTGTGGAAAAGGAGTTATCTGAAATTAGATTTGCCTCAACAATTCCCAAATCAGAATCCCTTTTCACTGAGTGTGACTCCACTCCCTCAGCAGTGCAGCTGTGCTCAGGATTAAACAGGGAGGACAGATCTGTCTCCTAAAGAAGGGAGAATTTCCTGTACTTGTCTGTCAAGATATTTGCTTTCCCACCACTTGTCTGGGTCGGGTCCCAGATGCTCCCTCACACTGGCCTCCTCCCTCGTAACAAGCAGAGATCACATTAAGCATCAGCTCATGGGATTGAGAAGAGAGATAGAAACACATTAACGTCAAGTTCTCCAGGGTGTGTTGAAAATAGATCTCATTCCACTCTTCCCACTCCTCATGCCATATGCCAGGGACACACAGTATCTATTTGTCAGCTGCGCCAGCAGGTCTGGGAGAAGATACACTGGAAGGAAATGGATCAGGGCCATGTAACAGTTCATGGGGGAAAGTTTAGGACCCATCACTCAACAAATAACAAGTCCACCACCCCTGTCTTCTGCTTCTCCCTGCAACAGTCCCCATCGCCCTCTTTCCCAACAGCCTTAATCCAACTGTGTCAATTCAAAACATTCCCATGGCCTGTAAAAGACGGGTACAAAGTGGCCCATTAAAATAAGTCAGGCACTGAGGCCATTTGCAAAAGGGGGCAGCCTGAAAATAAACCACATTGTGTCCACCGACCGAGTGTCCGATGGTGGTGGGAACCACGGAACCATGGAACAGAACTCAGATTGCAAGTGCGTGTTTGCACCCAGCATCTACCTGCCATCAGCTGGCTCCTGTCTTGAGGTGGACAGGGCTTAATCTGAGGAATATGCTCTGTGTGGGGTTTTTTTTGTTTGTTTGTTTCTTTTTTTTAAAATTTATTTATTTATTCCCTTTTTGTTGCCCTTGTTTTATTGTAGTTATTATTGTTACTGATGTCATCATTGTTGGATAGGACAGAGAGAAATGGAGAGAGAAGCAGAAGACAGAGAGGGGGAGAGAAAGACAGACACCTGCAGACCTGCTTCACCGCCTGTGAAGTGACTCCCCTGCAGGTGGAGAGCCGGGGGCTCAAACCAGGATCCTTGGCGCTGGTCCTTGTGCTTTGCGCCATGTGCGCTTAACCCGCTGAGCTACCGCCCAACTCCCTATTTGTTTGTTTCTTTTTATCAGCTGCACGTTATGCTATTGAAGACAAGACACATTGCTTTGGGCCTCCTGTTTTCCCTCTGGAGGAGGGGATAAGATTGTAGGTAAGAAAGTAAATTCTCGACTAGTAATGGGTTACGGCTACTGTCCCAGCTGTGGCAGACACCTGTGGCTGAGCTAGGGAGCCGGCGGCACACCTGGTTAAGTGCACACATGACAGTGCCCAAGGACCTAGGTTCAATAACCTGGTTCCCATCTAGAGCAAGTGGTGAAGGACAGCTGCAGGTGTCTCTGTCTCTCTTTCCCTCCCTATCTCCCCCTTTACTCAATTTCTCTCTGTTTCTACCCAATAAATAAATAAGTTAGTTAAATAAATGGTCTCAGGGAGTCGGGCGGTAGGTAGCACAGCCGGTTAAGCACAGGTGGCACGAAGCACAAGGACCAGCGTAAGGATCCCCGGGTTGAGCCCCCGGCTCCCCACCTGCAGGGGAGTCGCTTCACAGGTGGTGAAGCAGGTCTGCAGGTGTCTGTCTTTCTCTCCCCCTCTCCGTCTTCCCCTCCTCTCTCCATTTCTCTCTGTCCTATCCAACAACGACATCAATAACAACAACAATAATAACTACAACAATAATTTAAAAAAAACAAGGGCAACAAAAAGGAAAATAAATAAATAAATAAATAAATAAATAAATAAATAAATAGCCTCAGACCCTATCTCTACCCAGAGTTTTGGGGAAGTAACCACTAGCCAATCAGTGATAGACTTTGATAAGGAACTCTGATAAGCAGGGGGCCAAATTGGACTTCATAGTGTGCAAGCACTATGGCACAGAAGTCAGTTGCCACACACAACACCCAGGAGTAAGTTTTTTTTTTTTTTTTTTTTTTGCCTCCAGGGTTATCACTAGGGCTCGGTGCCTGCACTATGAATCCACTGCTCCTGGCGGCCATTTTTTCCATTTTTATTGTTGTTATTGGATAGGACAGAGAGGAATTTTGAGAGGAGGTGGAGATAGAGGAAAGAGGAAGACAGATATCTGCAGATCTGCTTAACCTCTTATGAAGCGACGCCCCTGTAGGTGGGGCTTGAACTGGAATCCTTACACCAGTTGGTCCTTGTGCTTTGTACTGTGTGCGTTTAACCTGGTGTGCCACGCCCAGCCCACTGCCCAGCCCCTGCCCCTCACCCTGAATAATTTTGCAGAGGAACTTTCTACACTTATTCCTTGACCAAATCTCGTAAGCTGTTTTCAAACACTAACAATCTATACTCAAATATTTCAACAAAAAGCAAGGGTTTAATCTCTACTCCCAGAAAGGCTTAGGCAAAGATGAGATTGAGCACAGAGAAAGCTGAATGAGATGGGTGGGGTGGGGAGCAGGTGGCCTCAGAGTGCCTCAGAGGTCAGCTCAGATTGTCAGCTAGCTCTTAGAACCACAAGACAAGGTCACTTTCGCCATACTGAGTGAGGTTCCTCGGTAGACCTGAAAGCTGTATTACCCATTTGGGAGTGACCCACTTTCATCCGGAGATATCCAGATTACTGTCTCAAATGAGTTTTGGGGAAGGCATCCGTCTGCTTCTCAGAAATGCAGACAAGGCTTCTGTGGAACTGTTGGAGGCTGAGAACTACTCACCTCACGGTATCGGAGACACAGTGAAGGTCGTCCCTGACTCAGCTCTTTTGTCAAGGTTGACAGGGAAGGACACTTTGCTAAAGCACTTCTCTGCTGGTCAAAGAGAAGCTTGGTTCAGATGAGACATAGTCATGGCTCATGGAGGTGGGGTGGGCAGTGACACATCCCATTAAGCACACATTTTACCAAGCATAAGGACCCGGGTTTGAGTCACCCCCACCTGCGGGGGGTTTTCTATTTCATGGGTGCAGAGGCAGGTGTCTATCTTTCTCTCCCTCTCCCTATCTTCTCATCCTCTCTCAATCTCCCTGTCCTATCTAATCTTCTTCTTCTAGCGTTTGCCCTCCAATCTAATAAAAAAAGAATGAAAGGAAGAAAGAAAGAGAGGGAGGAAGGAAGGGAGAAAGAAAGAGAGAGAAAGAGAGAAAGAAAGAAAGAAAGAAAGAAAGAAAGAAAGAAAGAAAAAGAGAAAGAAAGGAAGAAATAAAAGAAAAACAGTGGCCAGGAGCAGTGGATTCATAGTGCTGGCATTGAACCCCAGCAATAACCCTGGGGGTAAATAAATAAATAAATAAATAAATAAATATGCATGGGGTAACTAACCCCTTATACATGCACCACTGTTATTGGGCATAAATGTTCCTGTCTGGGCAGGGGGCATCAAACACCTCTCTGAATTTTTTTTTCATTCCTCAAAGTTGATAAAACTCAAATTCCACAGAAAGGGGGCCAGGTGGTGGCACTGTTAAGAGTGTGTGCATTACCATGTGTGAAGACCTGGGCTCAGGCCACCACCTGCTTGAGAGAAGCTTCCTAAGCAGCAGCCAATGGAATAGTGTTGCAGGGGTCTCTCTCTCTCTCCCCCCCCTTCCCTCTCTCCCAGTGTGTGTGTGTGTGTGTGTGTGTGTGTGTGTGTGTGTCCCTTTTGTTCTCTAGCCCTCACCCTCCAACAAAGAAAAAAAAAAGTGTGTGGGGTGGGGTTGGCCGCCAGGAACAGTGGATTTGTTGTGGAGCCACTGAGCCCCAGTGATAACCTTGGTGGAAAAATAAAAGAGGGGGGGGGATCTATGGGAGAATAGTGTGACACTTCTTGGAGGACTGAAATTCATACCATCCAAGTTTCCACAGTCCAGCATCTTCTCTGGTTTGGGCAAAGCGGGTCACCAGGCAGGGTTATCAGGACAAAGCTCAAGGGAGTGACTGTAGCAAGACCTGTGTTGGAGTCCAGGAAAATATTTTGGTTTCTGCCAGCTTTCACTTTGCTCTGATGCACACACAGGCCCCAGAGGGTTATTACCTGAGATACTGCACATCCAGCACTTAGCACAGTGCCTGGCAGGTGGAAAGGCGCCAGAATGGCGGGTTCTGAGTGGATAATGACAGCGGCAGTGTGCGGAGGCTCAGTGGCTCCAACTCTTTCTTGGCTGGTCCTCCCCCTAGTCTAGAGCAAGCACGATGACGGTGATGGAGATGATCGGTGTAGCAAGCACATTCTCACTGTCAGTCACCGCTGCCTTTGTTTTTTATTCATTATACTAGATAGAGACAGGCAGAAATTGAGAGGAAGGGAGATATAGAGGCGGAGAGAGACAGAGAGACACCTGTAGCACTGCTTCACTATCTATGAAGCTTTCCCATCCTGCATGTGGGGACTGGAGGCTTGAACCAGGGTCCTTGTGCATTGTAACACGTTCGTTCAATCAGGTACACTACCACCGGACCCAAAATAGGAGTTTTTTGTTTGTTTGTTTGTTTGTTTTGTTTTGTTTTTTTACCAAAGCACTGCTCAGTTCTGGTTTCTGGTGGTATGGGGATTGAACCTGGGACTCTGAAGCCTCAGGCATAACCATTATGCTATCTACCCCCTGCCCTGCAAGTGTTCATCTACATCTACCCTCTCAGTCCTAGTAGGGACAAGATGCTAAGGAGAATGAGACTGACAGCTTGGGTTGACTTGCTAAAGCCTGAACAGCTGATTAGAGCTAGGGTTTGAGTCCCGCCCTGTCTCTTACTCCCTGTGCTACAACACTTCTCATTCCCTTACCTACAGGTGATTTATTCTAGATATTCCAGGTCCAACCTTTCTGTTTTCAGAGGCACAGAAGGGGACACAGGAAATCTCTGTTTGCAGGAGACTTAAAATTTAGTCAAGGAAGACAGATAAGAAAGAAGAGAAGCATGAAAGAGATGAGCTCAGGCAGCAGTGAGGCCCCAGAGTAAAGACTGTGAGAGCCGGGGTGTCAGCATCATGGTTCTGCAAAAGGATTTCATGCCTGAGGCTCTGAGGTTCCCAAGTTCAATCCCCAGCACTGCCATCAGCCAGAGATGAACAGTGTTCTGCTCTCTCTCTCTCTCTTTCTCTCTCTCCCTCTCTCCCTCCCTCCCTCCCTCCTTCCCTCCCTCCCTCTCTCTCTCACCTTTCTATCTCTCTGATAAAAAAATTAAAAAAACAAAAATGCACTGTGAGATATGACCCAGAGTAGTGGAGGGAGAAAGAGTTATGAAATGGGGTACTCAGGAAGACCGCCCCTGAGTGGGACACATTGAGGTCAGAGCACAGTAGGTAAGTGCTGGCAAGATCTCAGGGCAAATCATAACAAAATGTGCAAAGGCCCAGAGGCAGGAATGACCTTGGTGTGTTTAGTGGTTGGAGGTGGGAGCTGTGATGCTTCATGCAAGAAATGAGACTGATGTGAAGCTAGGGGTCAGAACAGCCAATGACCCCCTACACACACACCATGCCCCTCAGCATCTGATACAGAACTCAGCACAGGGATAATGGACAATACTGGCTAGGCAGCTTCTCTTCAGGGAAACCCAAGGAAGGGCAGAGAGGACTGGACAGAAACTTCCAAGCTGGGCTCAAATGAACTCCGCGCCCCCTCCCCGGAGCCCTACCACCACCACAAGAACAAATATTTCTGGAAGCCCACTGGTCCCAGTGGCTCCTAGTTCTCATCTGGAAGGTTCAGTTGGCCCTGTGATTCCCCAGAGAGGGAGGGACAGGCTGAGTCCTTCCCCTGATCAGCCTGGACTCATGCAAGAAGTTGACAGCTTCAAATAGATTACAAACACCCATGAGTCACAAGTGCTTAGTGACTAGATTAGCAGTGTGGGGTGGGCGGGGGTGGGGGGGGTCAGCTGGGGAGTCTCACAGACCCAGTGTGAGTCCACTCTCTCCCCCTTTCCAGCTCTGTCATCCTGGGCCAGCTGTTGCATCCCAGAGCCTCATTTCCTCATCTGTTTTGTGGAGACACTAATAATAGTTCACTAATGAGAGGATGTCTGTTCTCTTCCCCTCTGCCTGCTCTGTCCTTCCTCTCTGCCCTGATACTGAGTGCGCATTGATAAAATAATGCATGTTATGAAGGACAACTACAGAACGGGTTCACTCATGTGCGAAATATAGAGAATCGACCACATGGACAGGAAAAACAAAGTCAACCTATACCTAAGACTGTGGGAGACCTAGAGTGGTTATCTAATGGGGTTGGGATGGGACACAGACCTCCGGTGATGGAAGCAGTGCGAAACTATACTCCTTGGACTGGGGAGACAGCACAGTGGTTCTGCGAAAGACTTTCATGTCTGAGGCTCTGAAGTCCCAGGTTCAATCCCCAGCACCAATACAGGCCAGAGCTGAGCTGTGCTCCTGTCTCTCTCTCTCTCCTTCTCTCTGTCTATCTATCTCTGCCTCCTTTCTCTTTGTACCCCTCTCCTTAAATATATATATATATATATATATATATATATATATATATATATATGGAACTATACCACTAGTGAAGAAAGAGAAAAACTGAGAAATGTTACGCACATACCAATAACTATATTTATTGCAAGTCATTAATCCCCCAACAAAAATACATTTTAAAAAAAGAAGGAAAGAAAAATATAGTGAACATCATCATCATTATTGTTATTATATTTACATAATGTTTCCCCTTAAAGGGACCCAAAATGATGACCCACCCTGGAAAATGCAGTCGGAGCATGATATCGAATCAGGCAGCTCGGAAGCCATACTCCATGCAGCCTCCACGCGGGGATGACTATGTCTAAACAGTTTCTCTTCTGTCCCATGGGGTCGGCCTCCCTTCCGGTAACCAAGCGGCTGACCAAGCTCGGGTCCCAGAGCTGTGGGAGTGAGTGCGCAGAGCAATCTGCTCACATTTCTCATCCTTGGTGCCAGGGATGAAGGGGCCCAGCTCCTCTGCAGGTAGGAGGAGAGGAGACAGTTCCTGCTGGCTGGGGTGATTCCCCTGCAATTTGTTTACTGAGTGGCCCTGAAGCAACAGGTCCCAGGATCGCAGAGAGGGAGGAAAAAGAAGAGGAGGGGGAGAAAAGAGGTTATTTAAGCAGAGCAGAATCCTCACTGGTCTGGCAAAAAAAAAAAAAAAACCAAAAACCAAAAAAAGTGTGAGATCCTAACAACAGATCAGAGAAGCACACTGAGCAAAAGAAAAGAAGATAATTGGGGTGGGGGCGGCGGCAGTGGCACACATAGTGCAAAGCGCAGGGACCAGCACCAGGATCCCGGTTTGAGCCCCCGGCTCCCCACCTGCAGGGGAGTCGCTTCACAGGTGGTGAAGCAGGTCCGCAGGTGTCTGTCTTTCTCTCCCCCTCTCTGTCTTCCCCTCCTCTCTCCAATTCTCTCTGTCCTGTCCAAAAAAAAAAAAAAATCGAAGCAGAAGCAGTGGACTGTTGTGCAGGCACCAAGCCCCTGCAATAACCAAGGAGGCAGAGAGAGAGAGAGAGAGAGAGAGAGATACCAAGAGACTGAAAGGTCCCCAAGAGGCACCGAGGCCAGGAAACATATGTTCCGCCTCTCTCGCTCACAGGTGCACTTTTTCTGATTGAATCCACACAACACATAATAAAAACTCAAGGATTCCAGGCAGAATGAATGACGGCAAGGGACCCGTGTTGGCTAGAGCTGTCGGTGAAAGTGTCACAAGTTAGATGGGTTGTGGGAGATGGGAGAGATTTGGGTCCTCCATAAGAGGGGTGATTCTGGAAGGGCAGCAGCTGTAACGCAGACCCTCTAGAGAATGCGCTTGGCCTGGTATATTGGGAGATGGAGTGTCAGGTGAAGTTAGGTTACACTGTGGTCAAGTTTCTGGGAATTTCAAAGACCCGAGATAAAAAGAGTTCTCACTGATGGTGAGTGCCCAGCCTGGCTTGACAAGGGCTCTGTTCCAGGACCCAGGCAGAGAGCCTGGAACTGCAGTGAAAATAGCATCATAGGATGCCCCAGGGTGAAGTAAGAACAGCTTATGAAACACTCTTAGGAAAAAAGGAAAGTCATCCGGAAGTAGTGATAGGTGTAGGTGTGGCTTAGAAAGGAAGAGAAGACCAGACCCTAGGGGGAAGGGGGGGCAAATATGTATAGTTACAGAAATAATAGCCAGCCCATGTCTGTGACCTTGGGAGAACTACTGCAGTTTTCAGTGGAGGGAATGGGGACTCAGGACACTGGTTATGAGAATGGTGCGGAATTATACCCCTGTTATCTCATAATTTTATAAATAAATATTAAATCACTAGTAAAATTTTAAAAAACAAGCTATCTAACTTCAGCCTGTTTCTCTGGAAACACTCATGTTTAGAACCCAGGCACCAGCCTGTGGAGAAGGCCAAGCAGGATGGAGTCACACACAGGCTTCCCAGTGGATAGACCAAGCTCCAGGAAGTCAGTGGCTCTGGTGTGAGGACGTTTATTCTCTGTGCCCACCTAGGAAAGTCGCACAGAGAAATCAGGGGCCTGGGTCCATCTCAGCTCCTCAAACACAGCCAACGCCAACCACTAGGCACAGGGAGATGCTCTGAGACCCTCCCCTCCCAGGATGGTGAGTCACCCTTCACACTTCCATCTTCCTTCCGGGAGCACCATGAGACTTACAAGCAACTCCCACATTGCCAGGGGTGAAGCCCACACCCCCAGAATGATCTCATGGCAGGCGGCCATCATTCTGATTTGAGGTCATCAGTTATATAGCAGGAGCAGCTTTGTGTAGTTGTTGAATACTCTGTGTAGTTGAACTAAGTAAATGTTTCTTTGCATGACAATATCCTGGTTATTGAGACAGGAAGGATTCCAGAGTTGGGCTGAAAGCTTACTGGCCCTTAGTAATGTTTTCCTGGTTTTTATTTTCTTGCTATATCTGAAGAAAAATATTCTCTAAAGGATCACCCCCCCCTCCCCTAGAATAAAATGTCTGAGCAGAATTATGCCACAGTAAACAGAGAAGCACGTCGACTTTCTGGATCTGGGGCTGCCATTTGGATAACATCAACTTCTCTAGTGAGCTGTCTTCCTTGGCATCAGCTTGTGCTCTTCATGTCTCACCTTCCCTCCAGCTCATAGGAGTATTCAGTTTATTCTCTCTGCGGCCATTCTCAGTCTACAGCCTGTGTGACAGTGACTCACTCACATGACCTGCCTCAGACAATGGCAAATGGGCAGAAGGGGCACATGCCACCTTCGGGTACCAGTTCTGAGACCCCTTCAGAACCACTAAGTGGCTTCATCATATTGCTTTTTCTCTCCTATCATCAGGCATTCTAGGCCCCAAACAGAATCTACTCTGTCATAACACCTCATCCCAACCTAAGATCTCCAGCCAGCAAATACTGAGCATGTCATGTAAACAAGAGACAACTGTTGCTTTCAGGGCCCAGGGTTGGAGTCATGTGTCTGCAGCATAAGGCGACTTCAACTGACTGGCACATCATGGGTGCCTCACCTGTGAGACCACACTTAGCCTAAGATCAAGGGTCAGCTTCCTGGAGCTTCCAACCTGATGGTGTTGGTGGGGTTCCTTCATTCTTGGCTAACTCTCTCAAGCTGGGTTCATGCTGAATTCAAAGATACTCAAAGAAGGGTGAGGCAGAGCAGCCAGAAGAGTGGCATGTTACAGTGTGCAAGGACCCGGGTTCAAGACCCTGGTCCATACCTACAAGCTTTATGAGTGGTGAAGTAGGGCCTCTGATGTTTCTCTCTCTCTCTCTCTCTCTCTCTCTCTCTCTCTTTCTCCCTCTCTCTCTCCCTCTCTCCTCCTCCCTTCAATTTCTAACTGTCTCTATCCAAGATAAATAATAAATAAATAAAGCAAACCAAAGCAAAGTGAAGACATTGTTCACCTCTAGATAGCGTCACACCTTGTCACTTGAAGCCACTCAGACCAGCTTGTGGCAGCAGATCACACTCCTCCCGGATGCCTCTCACCTCCTGCAGCCTCTGCTTCTATCCTCTCTGCCCCAAGGACGCAGAGAGAACAGCAGGCTTCCTGCCATCCCCTGACCCTTCTTCTGAGATGCTGCACTTCCTCCTTGCATGTCCCTTTGTCCTCATGAAATCGAGACCTGCAGAGTCCTGCATGGGGGCTCCAGGTCCTCTCAACGAGGGTCCCTTGACCCTTCCCAGATGTCCCCTACCAAGAGGGGAGGCACTGTGGCTTTGTTTGGGAAGAGTCCCTCAAAAGGAAGACAGAGACATACACCTGCTTTCCTCAGAGGGCAGCAACATCTGTGTCTACTCCAGTCCATTTCTTGTCCTGACTTTATTTGCTTCTTCTCCTTCTCCTCCTTCTCCGTCTTCTTTTTAGCATTTCTTTTATTTTAAAATATTTTTATTGATTTTATTTTAATGAGAGACAGAGAGACACAGAAAAAAGGGCCAAAACACACGGCTAAGCTCTGGTTTATGCTGGTGCTGGGGATTAAACCTGGGCCTTTGGAGCCTCAGGCATAAGAGTCTTTTGCAGAACCACTAAGCTGCACCCGCACCCTTGCTTCTCTTCTCATCACCCAACATGCATTTTCTCTGTTTATATGCTGCACCTCCACTACACTGCCAACAGATCCTCAAAGACTGTTTTAGCTACAGAGTGTGCATTCAATAGATACTTTTAAAAAGTACTGATTTATTTTTAATTTGATAGGACAGCAAGAAGTCAAGAGGGAAGGGGAGACAGAGAGGGAGAGTAAGAGAGACATTTGAAGTGCTGCTTCCCTGCTCATGCTTGGAACACATCACCATGCTCAGCCAGGTGCACCACTGCCTGGCCCACCAGTAGATATTTTTAAATAAAATCAGAAAATCTCTCCAGATTAGCCGTATGATAAAATGGAGACCTGGGTTTTTTTGTTTGTTTGTTTGTTTTTTGCTTTTTTAAAAAAATATTTATTTATTCCCTTTTTGTTGCCCTTGTTATTTTATTTTATGGAGGGAGGAGGGGAAGACAGAGAGGGGGAGAGAAAGATGGACAGCAGCAGACCTGCTTCACTGCTTGTGAAGCGACTCCCCTGCAGGTGGGGTGCTGGGGATCGAACCGGGATCCTTACACCGGTCCTTGCGCTTGGTGCCATGTCAGCTTACCCGCTGCGTTACTGCCTGCCCCCCCACCTGCTTTTTTTTTAAAGTATGTTATTTGTTTATTTTAATAAGAGCAATGCAGAGAGATGAGAGATGAGAGAGAGAGAGAGAGAGAAAACACCAACCAGAGCATTGCTCAGCTCTGGCTTATGGTGGTGCTGGAGACTGAACCTGAGGTTTTGGAGCCTCAGGCATGACAGTCTTTTGCGGAACTATTATGCTTTCTGGAGATTGAACTTGGGATCTCAGAGCCTCAGGCATGAAAGTCTTGTACAGAACACTATGCTGTCTCTCTAGCCTCAAGACTCGGGTTTTAACAGTAAAGCCCACAGTGAGTTAAGGTTTGATACAGAGTGTTCAGTTAATTCTAGTCTACCGGTAGTGTCAAACAGGGGTTAGCAGTAAGATTTTTATCTAGAAGAAGAAGGAGAAGGTAGAGGAGGAGGAGGAGGAGGAGGAGGAGGAGGAGAGAAGGAGGAGGAGGAGAAGGAGGAGAAAGAGAAGGAGAAGGAGAAGGAGAAGGAGAAGGAGAAGGAGAAGGAGAAGGAGAAGGAGAAGGAGAAGGAGAAGGAGAAGGAGAAGGAGAAGGAGAAGGAGAAGGAGAAGGAGAAGGAGAAGGAGAAGGAGAAGGAAACAGGTTTGGCTTCCAAAGAACTTGGAGCCGGCTGACCGTGGTGGAATCTCTGGCCCAGTACAGGAAGCAGCAGCAGCAGCAGGGAGACATATTAGGGCGCCTCTGGTTTGGCAGCAGCTCACTCAGTCACTTACCCGGGGAGGCCAGTGCTTTTGCTTACTCACTGGCTTGCTGTGCAGCCCTGGGATGTGGAGATTAGGCAAGACGGCTTAATCAGATGCTGCTTCTTCCATGAACTCTGAGTCAGAACTCTGATATGAAGCCAGGGCCAATGGCAGGAGCAGCTCCCTTGTTAATGAAACTCTCCTGTGTGTGACCAAGGTGGAAAATCCCCGAGTCTGACCCCACAGAGCTGGAAAAGTCCATTTGCCGATCCAAGTCTGTGCGTGTGTATGTGTGTGTGTGTTTATTGAGACGACTGTTAACTACTGCAGATGACAGACAGAATCCAGCCGACTGTGGCCAGCTCTGGCGAGATAGCCAGCCTCATGGAGTCAGGGTGCCTGCTCCTATGGGAAGGTCCCTCTGTTACAAGTAAGAATCACCCCTGTGTGTGGAACAGTTGGACTGGAGAGTGCACCTGCTTGGCCTGGTGGTGTGCAAAACCCAGCTCTGAAGCCAGTTTCCAGTGCTGTGGTGTCTTTCCCTCTGTCTATGTATCTCGGACTAGCTTTAAAAAAAAAAAAAATCGGTCTGGAGTGGCGAAGCCCCAGTCATGATAAAAGAAAGAAGGGGAAAAAGTCCCCAGGCCCCATCTGCAGGGGAAAAGCTTCATAAGTGGTGAAATGATGCTACAGGTCTCTGTCTCCCCCCTTCTCTCTCAATTTCTCTCTGTCTCTACCCAATAAATAAATATTAAAAAGAGAGTAAAGAAAAAATAGGTAAGAATGAAAAAAGGGGGGAAAAAGGAAGAAAAAAGTAAGAGAGAAAGGGAAAGGGAGAGAGGGAAGGAGAAAAAAAAAGAAGGGTTGCCAACAGGGATACTTTCAATATATTTTATTTATTGACTTTATTTGTTGGATAAAGACAGACAGAGATCCGGAGGCAGGCACGGGGAGAGGGAGCAGGTGAGGACTGGGGGTTTGCACCTGGGTCCTTGCACATTATAGCATATGCATTTAATCAGGTGCACCACTGCCTGGTCCCCTGGGATATTTAAATTTTTTTTTTTAATAATTTACTTTTTAGGAGAGAGAGAGAGACCAGAGCACTGCTTATCTCTGGTATATGATGGTACCGGGGATCAAACCTTGCAAGTCCTGTGCTCTAACACACTGAACTATCTCCCCTGCCCCAGACCATATTTGCTATCTCACAAACGAGGGCTTAGGGAAGAGACCCTCCAGGGCCAGTGGACTCCATAGTGCAAGGAGAGTGTCATATTCCCAGCTGCCATTCCCTGGCCTTTCCTTGCTGTCTTTCACCTCTCAGCATGTGCTGACTTCCCCGCCTACATTCATGAGGGTGCAGGTGGAATAGAAAAAGGCGCCTCCACCCCTCCCCCCCCCCCATATCTCCCTTTGGTGTCAAGGAAAGCAATCACCCAGAGTCCTCTCTGCTTCCCCTGTAGATGCCCCTCTGAGGAGCCCCTTCTGGTGACTCAGTCAGTCCCTGAGGGAGGTGGATACCCCGGAGAAGGGGTGGTGCATACTGGTGGGGTGATTAGTTTGACGTGTGGACTTGGCTAAGCAGGGCCACTGCCTTCAAGGCACGCCAGGAAGGTGTGTTCAGTAGTTGGGAATAATATCTATAATCGGTTGCCTTTAGGAAAGAAGATTATCTTTGATAATCTGGGTGGGTCCCACCTCGTCAGTTGAAAGGCTGGGAGAAGTGAGATTTCCCCCTCAAGGAAGAAGGAAGAAAGGATCCCGCCTCCAAGACTGTATTATCAGCTCCTGGTTTTTGAGTTTCTAGCCTGTTCATCAGCCCTAGAGAATGATAACTGTGGTGTGTGTGTGTGTGTGTGTGTGTGTGTGTGTGTGTGTGTGTGTGTGTGTGTATGTGTGTGTGTGTGTGTGTGTGTGTGTGTGTGTGTGTGTGTGTGTGTGTGACTCTGTCACCTCTCTAGCAAAACTCTTACCCAGCTAGCTAGCTAGAAATGGGGGAATGTGTCTTGGCCTGACAGTCAACATTCTTTTTATTTTTAATTAGAAGATGGGATTTTTGACAGGCAGTGACACACCCGGTTGAGTGCACACATCACAGTGCGCAAGGACCCAGGTTCAAACATCCATTCCCCACCTGCAGGGGAAAAGCTTCCTGAGTGGTGAAGCAGGGCTACAGGTGTTTCTTTTTCTCCCTTTTAACTTTTCACTTCACTCTTGGATCTCCCCATGTCTATCCAAATAAATTAAAGATTTAAAAAAATTTTTTTTTCAAGAGCGTGTCATGTATTCATTCATTCTTTCTTTCATTCATTCATTCAACAAAAACTTGGAAAGTAACCCAGGTACAAGCCCCAGTAGCATCTCGGGAGGGGGGGTCACAGCACTGTGATATCTCTTTTCTCTCTGTGTGTCTGTCTGTCTCTCTCTTTATTAAATATCAGCCTCAAGTAATGAAGCCCTGGGGAGCATGAAAAACAGCACTGAGCACTCACTTTTATATGTACTTATGCACACCTGGAGTGCTCCCTAGGGACTGCGAAATATGACTGAATCTTGAGGTGCTGGGGGCTGTGGAACACCCGGCTGAGCACACAAGTTTACACGAACAAGGGCCCAGGCTCAAAACTCCAGTCCTCACCTGCAGACGGAAGTTTCAGGAGCAGTGAAGCATTGCTTCAGGTGTCTCCCTTCATCTCTATTCCACCCTCTCATTTATTTCTCTCTGTTGTACCAAATGAAGGAAAAAAGGAGGAAAAATGGCCTCTGGGAGCAGTGGACTCATTGTACAGGCACTGAGCCCCAGCAATAACCCTACTGGCAATAAGAAATAAATGAATAAATAAAGAGACTATATCTTGCTCCACTGAGGCTGAGATGTTCAAGATAGAGACGAGGTCTCTGCATTTGAATTCTGTTGCAATGCATGATTAAGGAGGCTTTGCTCTGGGATCTTGCTTATTATTATTATTCCCTTTTGTTGCCCTTGCTGTTTTACTGTTGTAGTTATTATTGTTGTTGTTATTGATGTCATCGTTGTTGGATAGGACAGAGAGAAATGGAGAAAGGAGGGGAAGACAGAGAGGGGGAAAGATAGACACCTGCAGACCTGCTTCACCGCTTGTGAAGTGACTCCCCCTGCAGGTGGGGAGTTGGGGGCTTGAACAGGGATTATTACGGGATCCTTGCACTTTGTGCCACTTGCATTTAACTCGCTGTGCTACGGCCTGACTCCTGCTCTGGGATCTTGCAAAATGTGGTCCTGTGGCTTTCACCTTCATCACCTGGGAGCCGGGGATGAATCAGAGCCTCAAGATCCCACTTGGCTCTGCTGAAGCTCCTTTTTTAATATCCCCAGAGGATTTATTTGCAAGTTCAAGGCTGAGGAGCACTGAGTCTGCTTCCTTGGAATCATCTAGAGAGTGATGGGGGAAGCTCAGTGCAGCAGCGTGGGGACTCCAAGGACATTCACAATGCCCTTCCTGACTTCCAGAGATGCCTACCCACCCCCTCACCCTGGTGGGAAAGAAGTCCAACCTGAGGGTGTCACACCCCTGCTGAGGTGACAGGACAGGATTGTACTATTGTCTCTTGTTCAGAAGGAATAAATTTGGGTGGAACAAACCGAAGTCAAGGAGAGAGGCACCATATCATTAGAGGAAAACAAAGGGCAGGAGGGTTTTAAGGGAAAGGGGCAAGGGGAGAAGGATGCAGGGGGAACTGTGGCTTTCAAAAAGATGGCTCCTCATACATCCAAAAGGACAGCAACAACAAATGCTGGAGAGGCTGTGGGACAAAGGAACCCTCCTGCACTGCTGGTGGGAATGGAAGTTGCTCCAACCCCTGTAGAGAGCAGTCTGGAGAACTCCCAGAAGGCTAGAAGTGGACCTACCCTATGACCCTGCAATTCCTCTCCTGGGGATATAGCCTAAGGAACCAAACATACCCATCCAAAAAGATCTGTGTATCCTTATGCTCATAAAAACACAATTTGTAACAAATAACCAAAACCTCAAAGAAGTCCAGGTGTCCCACAACAGAAGAGTGGCTGAGCAAGTTGCGGTCTATTAAAACAGTGGAATAGTACTCAGCTATTAAAAATGATGGATTCACATTCTTTACTCCATCTTGGATGGAGCTTGAAGGAATCCTGTGAAGTGAGATAAGCCAGAAAGAGAAGGATGAATAGGGGATGGTTCCACTCATGGTCGGTAGTTGAGAAATAAGAGTAGAAGGGAAAACACAAAACAGAACTTGGACTGGGTTTGGTGTATTGCACCAAAGCAAAGGACTCAGGAGGGAGGTGAGCTCACAGGTCCTTGTGCCTGATGTTGGAGGAGAACCGAGGCTGGGGGTGAGAGTGCTTTGCATAAAACTGAGAAATTTTACACATGTATCAACAACTATATTTGTTGTTTGACTATAAACCATTAATCCTCCCAATTAAAAAATAAAAAAGAAAAGAAGGCTCCAGGGCCAGGAGGACAACTCAGCTTATCAGAATACTGGCTTGCAGGTCTGAAGCCCCAGAGGTTACGGGTTCAACCCCTGATACTACCATATGCCAGAGCTTAGCAGTCTGATCTCTCTAATAATAAATATATTGGGTTTGGGAGGGTAAGAGAAAAGAAGTGGGAGTCGGGCAGTAGCGCAGCGGGTTAAGTGCATGCAGCGTAAAGCGCAAGGACCGGTATAAGGATCCCTGTTCAAGCCCCCGGCTCCCCACCTGCACGGGAGTCGCTTCACAGGTGGTGAAGCAGGTCTGCAGGTGTCTATCTTTCTCTCCCCCCTCTCTGTCTTCCCCTCCTCTCTCCATTTCTTTCTGTCCTATCCAACAACAACAACATCAATAACAACAACAATGCTAACTATAACAATAAAATAACAAGGGCAACAAAAGAGAATAAATAAAATATTAAAAAAGAGAGAGAGAAAAGAAGTATCTCTAATCTTCACAGTTGACTTTCTGATCTCCAAGGCTGGAAGTGTTTCCATTGCAGCCACCTCCCCCCTCGGCTTCCCATCGTCTCCTGTGATGAGCGAATCTGGCCCTTCCCCACTTCGGCACATGCAGTATCTTAGGCCCCTGTCCAGGCCGAACTCTGCCCTGGATGACAGGTCAGCTGACTCCCAGCACAGGAGGTCCAGCCCTGAAGTCACCCAAGGGCAGCTGAGCATGGCCAAGGAGGGTCCCCCGAGTGCTCCCCCAGCCGAATTTGTGCTCTCTGTGCTCCCTTTCCCTCTATCATTACAACAAATAATCATGGAACCTCTCAAATGAAGTCCCCATCCCAGCCCACAAGACTTGTCTTGATCAATGATTCTTCTAAAGTTTGGAGGGATTCAGTTTTCCAGGTGTGACTGTGAGGCAGTGTGTGAGCAAGTTTTCAGTGCCAGCACAAGGACTGAAACGTGAGTTTTGTTCTGTTTTGTTTCCTAAAAGAGATGCCATTCTCAGAACCAGCATGGTCCCTCCTTCAATCCCTGTTCTTGGGAATTCTCTTGAGGAATGACCTTTACAAATGTCTACATGGGCTTTTTGAAGGCAAGTATACAAAGGAATCTCATTATGAGAGTCATTCATCTTTTTAAAATTCATGTTGACATCTTTGTTGTTTGACCCAGAGTTATTATAATCAAGTGAATCACCCACTTTATTACTTTATGGTCATCTCTGATTGATATCTCACTCTTTTCCCCCCAAGCTAACACTATATCCAAACAGTGGAGATCTGCTCAATGATAGAGAAATTGTTGCTAAGAGTTTACACTCCTTTCCGCTTCTCCCACTCATGGGGTGGTTGCTGGGGACTGGGGTCTGGGCACTGGGCACTGGGGGAAGGAGAAACTTCTTAAAATTCCTGAATAGCGGGGCCGGGTGGTAGCGCAGCGGGTTAAGCACACATGGAGCAAAGCGAAACAACCGGCGTAAAGATCCTGGTTCGAGCTTCCGGCCCCCACCTACAGGGGAGTCTCTTCACAAACACTGAAGCAGGTCTGCAGGTGTCTATCTTTCTCTCCTCCTCTCTGTCTTCCCCTCTTCTCTCCATTTCTCTCTGTCCTATCCAACAACGACGACAACAATAATAGTAACAACAACGATGATAAACAACAAGGGCAAGAAAAGAGAAAAAAATGGCCTCCAGGAGCAGTGGATTCGTAGTGCAGGCACTGAGCCCCAGCAATAACCCTGGAGGCAAAAAAAAAAAAAAAAAATCCTGAATAGCGACAGAGTTTTCATCATGATTCCAGTGAGCAGACTTGAACTTCTGGGTTAGGACCAGATTAAGTCCACATAACTAAACACAAGGATCTCCACAGGGTCCTGGTTCGAGCCCCCAGCTCCCCACCTGCAGGAGGGGTCACTTCATGAATGGTGGAACAGGTCTGCAGGTATCTGTTTTTCACTCTCCCTCTCTATATCCCACGCCTCTCTCATTTTTTCTCTGTCCCATCTAATAAGATGGGGGGGGGGTGCATTGATAGTACAGGCACCAAGTCTCTTTTGCCTTACCCTGGAGGAAAAAAATATATAGCAAACAGGGTTTTCTCAGTCATAATTAAGGAACTCAGTCCCACTGCCTCTCTTATCTTCACAACAGCATTTAGGGTAATCCCCAAATTCCGCAATTCAGGTTTTCTTTCTCTTTCTTTCTTTCTTTCTTTCTTTCTTTCTTTCTATCTTTCTTTTTAACCAGAGCATTGTTCAGCTCTGGCTTATGGTGGTGCGGGGGATTGAACCTGGGACTTTTGAAGCCTCAGGCATGAGAGTCTGTTTGCATAACCATTATGCTGTCTACCCCTCCACCCGCAATTTAGATTTCTTTTGTTCTCTTTTAATTTTTTATTAGCTTTATTTATTGGATAGAGACACCAGAAATCAAGAGGGAAGGGGGTGATAGAGTTGGAGAGTCAAATAGTTGACTATCTCTTTTTTAAAACAAATTATAATTATGATTTTAAAATTTTTTATTATATATTTATTTGTTGAATAGAGACAGTCAGAAATTGAGAGGTGAGAGGAAGATAGAGAGGGAGAGAAACTGAGAGACACCTGCAGCCCTGCTTCACCACTCGCAAAGCTTTCCCCCTGCAGGTGGGGACCGGGGGGCTCGAACCCAGGTCCTTGCGCCCTGTAATACGTGCACTCAACCAGGTGCACCACCACCTGGCCCCGCAATTTAGATCTTCTCAGCATCTTTTCTCCTTAGGACACTCAACAGAAGGAACAAAAGTTGACCCAATATGATAAAATCTGATGTGTTCCTTTGTTTTACTTTTGCCCTTCGAGTCCTCTCTCCTCCTACCTTGAATGTAAACACTAGTTTAATACCAAGTTAAATTCCTAGTACACTTGGAACACACAGCCCTGCCTCACAGGATGTGGAGGCACCTGAAGACTGCTTCCTCATCCATTTCCCTTTGGGGTGCCCAGGTGGATTGATGAGTAAGGGCTGCCCAGGATACACTGAGTTGAGAAGGATTCTGAGATCCAGCTTCAGTGGGAAATCTCACATACGGCTCTTGCCCTGCAGACTAGCAGACATACAAATATCTTGCTGAAAAGACTGCATACAGTGAAAAGAAGAAAGTGTGGGCGACTGAGTGAATGAATCCATAAGCTATGAGACTCACACTTCGGTCAAAGGAAGTGAGTCACTGTGCCCAAGGATCTCAAGTTTACTTGAAGAGTAATGTCCAGCCCAGATGGTCCCCAGAACATGTCTCCTCCCACGTCCACCCAGGGGTGCAAGCCACAGTGTCAGTGGGTACCCCACCGAAATCATTTAATTAGAAGCGTGGTGTCCCTATTGACGTAGGTTGGCTACACATGAAAGTCAAAAATGCTAGCAAAACAAACAGACAAACAAGAATTATTACAGGAGACAAAGAGATATAAAAACCAAATGTAAAGTGTATTTCTGAACTGGACCCCTTGGCAACAAGCATTTTCACTGGTTGAAACTTGAGAGATTAGAACTCTCTGGTAACGATACTATTCTCCCAATTTGGGGGTATTATTTTCCCAATATTGATGGGTATATTTTAGACATAGAAGCAAATTCTATTGACTTTAGGAAATGAGCATGAATATCCTGCCAAATTTTTTTGTTAACATGGCCCACAACTATATGTATGTCTTCCCTCCTGTTCCCAATGTGAAGATAGAATCTACCTTCTGCAAATATACCTGGGCTTTCCTTATAAACTCTCCATTAAGTGTGAACAAAGCAAGGAGAAATGTATAGGAGAATGCAATCCACCATGCTCACTGGTCTCTCCTTCCACCCCCCTCTCCCTCTCCCTCTCCCTCTCCCTCTCCCTCTCCCTCTCCCTCTCCCTCTCCCTCTCCCTCTCCCTCCCCCTCTCCCTCTCCCTCTTTCTCTCCCTCTCCTTCTCCCTCTCTCTCTCTCTCTCTCTCTGATTGAGAGGAGAGAGAAACATCTGCAACACTGCTTCACCATTTGTGAAACTTTCCCCCTGCAGGGCCTCTGATCATAGTAATATATGGCAAATGAATATATTTCAGTCCAGTTATGTTCCTTATGACCTGTGCCTAGGATAAACTCTCCAACTCCCATGCAGTAATTAAAAAAAAAAAAAAAAAAAAAGATGGCTGTCAAACATGGTAGTCACTGAATGCTCTCAAATGATTATGAGGCCACAGGCCTTCAGATATTATGATATATTGTATCCTGGGTCAGTCATAGAGATTTCATGGCTTTTATCCATGAAGGACAAGATTTCTAGACATAGTTCTCACCATGGAATACACCTGCCAAACTTCTCGGCTCTTTGAAAGATATATATATTATGTATATATCAAAAGCCCTACCGTAGAAATGTTCCCAGCTCCTAGCTCCCAGGGTCAGGTTGGGGGTAAGAGTGGGTAAGAGCCAAGAACCCAACAGATGCCGGAAAACCTACGATTTTCATTTGAGTAGAGGAGAGGGATTTATTAGACCACTAGATTAAAATTCCTGTATTTAAGACATATTTCACAAACACTTAATAGGATTTTCCCACCCGTTAAGAGCAAGCCAAGGGCACAATGTTCCATTTTAACAGGGGCAGTAACTTCATTTCATTTATAGACTAAACTGACTGAAAAAAAAAAAAGACTTGAGCAGTTCCCGCCAGAGAAAACATGACTTCATACTATAAAGCTCAGGCGACCTACAAGAAGTAAAGGTCCTTCTGCAGTTGGGATGACTTCTTTCCTTTTTTCTGTTTCTGGGTGGGGGTGTGGTAATTTGGAAGCAAATCCAATTCTTTGGTTGGTATGCAATGAAGTTAACATGTCTGGGGCAGGACCTCTGTGAAGCGCAAATACCATGTGTTATAATTCCAGAACAACATACTCACACATGGAGGTGCCCGGAGTTGAAGGGGAAAAAAAAAAACTGCCAAGAAGTACAGCTCAGGGCTGGGAAATACTGGCGGTTGGCACTGAACTTGGCCATGGGGTCGTTTTAAACTCCTGTGGCGTTTCACAGACACGCATGCAAACATTCATCGAAGAGAAGTACTGCTTGGATAAAGGTGGTCTCAAGAAGGGAAGACTGTTTCCTTCCTCTGTCTAAGAATTTCACCCCACTTTAATGGCTACTTTAAGGTATACCTCTCCTGGTAAAAATGGACAATATCTGTATTAAGTCCTTTGAAAGTTTGATTATCGCTAGTAGTATAGCCAAAAGGGAAACTATTTTTCTTTTATCTATCTATCTGTCTGTCTGTCTGTCTGTCTGTCTGTCTGCCTGTCTGTCTGTCTGTCTGTCTGTCTGTCTGTCTATCTATCTATCTATCTATCTATTGCAAAGCCAGATCCTCACACAATTTTTGCTGCTCTGGCAGGTTTTTTTAATGTTTACTCAGAGAAAGGGAGAGATACCACAGCACTGAAGCTTCCTCCAGAGTCCAAGCACCTGTTCTGTAGTGTCTGGGCTTGAGCCTGGGCAGGATGAATGGAAAGGCATGTGATCTATCTCCCTGGACCAGAAAATAATTTTTAAAATATTACAATGGATATTTCAACGTGAGGATGCTTACTGCAGAGCTGTCTGCCAACTATAAAATGCCCACTGATAGGAAATTGGTTAAAGCACTTACAGTCAATCCACAAATGAGATGCCACACAACCTTGGAGAAAGATGTACATCTATTTTAATGTGTTGATATAGAAAGATGTCCAAATGTATTCATGTAAAATAGCACACACACACACACACACACACACACACACACACACACACACACACACACCGTCTAGCAAAGCACTGCTCAACTCTGCTTTATGATGGTGCTGGGGATTGAACCTGGGACCTTTGGTGCCTCAGGCATGAAGGTTCTTTTCAGAACCATTACACTGTCTCTCCAGCCCCCAAATAGCAGACAATTATCAGTGACAAACTAAGCTGCCATCTTCTGTCCATAAATAAAATGAATGGGTGAATTTAGTTCAGGCTGATATGGGACAGCCAGAAACAACTTTTCTTGGATGCTGAAATAACCAGATGTCGGGCCTTAAGCCATCTCCCCCCCACTCTGCTCCCCGCTCCATTGCGGATACTATGGCCTATTTACATAATCATTGTTTTTCCTGAAAGATCCCCACCTTTGATCTATCTTCTTTCTACCTCGAGACCCACCCTGCCTGCAGGGTATTAATTAATCCCACCGGTTAAAACCTTTGCAACAGTTGCTCAGGGAGTTTCTACCTTAGCCTGCTCTTTTCTTTTCTCCACCCCCCTTTCTAGCCATTTCCTTTTCTGACTTGCCACTTCCAGTTCTAAGAGATAAAAGCGTTGTCTCTGACCAATAAAGACACACTGCATTCCTGCTCCGCCACGAGTTCCTGGTCTCTCTCCTGCATCACTGAGTAAGCAGCAGCCCAGGTTGGCTCCTCAAGTTCTCTCCAACCCAGAGAGCATGTGGCCGGGAAGAAACACCCTCATGCTAGCCAGGCAACCAGAGAAGTTTACTTGTTGTACATGCTTGGATTTGTAGTCAAATGCAGACCACATAAAGATAGAAGAGCCTGGGACAGTGTTTCCCATAAAGAGAAAAAAATAAATAGATAAAAAATATATAGCTTCACTTGGGGTGTTGAGGAAGCCTGGGTATAAAATTCAGACACACCTGCTTTCCAACCCCAGGTTTGTTGACATTGGGGATGTTTTGGCGGGTCTGAGTCTCTCTTCTACTCTGATACAAAAGGGCATCCTCTGCTTTCTGGGCTGGAGATAAGGATTCAATGAGGTAATGTTTGTACAAGGACTGGCACACACATACACAGTCATCAGTGAAAGAGAAAGGACGGGGGGGGGGGGCTTGGTAGTGGCACACCTGTTTAAGCACACACATTACATTGCACAAGGACCCAGGTTCAAGTCCCTGGTTCCCACCTGTAGGGAGAAAGCTTTAAGCAATGAATCTGTGCTGCAGGTGTCTGTCTTTCTCTCTTCCTATCTTCCCCTTCCTACTTGATTTCTCTCTGTCACTATCTAATAAATAAGTAATAAAATTAAAAAGAGAAAGTAAGAGCTTGGTCTACTGAATAGGTACAGTGCACAGGACCTGACCTAGGACTCCCTTGGAGTCATTGAGGGGACGGAGTGAAGGCCTGCTCTGTACCTGGCCTGCATTTGGGAACCTGAGTGACAGGCCTTCTTTACTGGAAGCATCAACCCTCTCGAAGGGAGAGCAGTAAACGTGGTTGGTAAAGGGCAGAATACTTACTATGTGTGCCAGCACTGTTTAAGTTCTGTCCCACAGCAAGTCATTTAATTATTCAAAGTATGACTGGACAGACATTTATTTTTTATTTTTATTATTTTTGTGACGTCGTGCCAATTTTCTCATTTGGGGGGTGGGGGTGGGGAGGTAGTTTCTGACTCTTTAAGAAACGTCTTTATTGTCTCCACAGAATGGTGGGGGAAATGACCCACTTCAGATAGTCTTTAGACCCTCCATGGATTCTCCAACCAAAGAAAGATTTCTCTGGGATGTTATCACTAGGAGTAGTTCAAATATAAGACTTCCCTTGAGACGAGATTTCCACTGCTGCTGAAAAGAGATGGGATGCCACTAACTATGGTCATTTTGATGGTAAAAGTGGACATCCTCCTCCACCCCCACCCCCCATGGGATTCAATAGTTATTTTCAACTTTCATTTGAAAAAATATATACATATGCCCATAGATATTTTTATTTTTTCTGGATTCTTGTGAAAGAGAAAAGAGGCTTACTCATAAGTGAACCAACCTCTGGTTTTGTATCTTTTAGGTTTATTGGAAACTGAGAAGTTCTCTGTCCCCAACAAATTCACGGTTCATGTGTCCCAGTTAAAGTTCCCAAGGATGACTTTATGGAACAGAACTGGCTTTCTTCCCATATCTCAGTTTCAAAGATGATAGACAAAAACCTGGTTTCATTTTTTTACTTTTGGATGGATGGACACTGTAGACAGAGAGGCACAGGTCTATGTGAATTCATGCCTGGTGTTTATGTAATGGTATATACATTACATAAACAGTGTCCATCCATACAAAACTACTCAGAACTAAAAAAAAAAAAATCTATAGATTCTCAGTACTCATGGCAGAGCTACTCAGTGAGAAGCTCCCAGGGTAAGTGCTGGGCATATTTAAGAAAGAATGGTGAACACAGGTCACTCAGCCCTCATCCTGAAATCAGACCACAGTATCATGGAGTGAAGCTGTCTGTGCAGAACGTGAAGTCTACAGAGAAGGTTATTCATCATCCATTTAGAGACGGTCAGTCCACAGTCACTGAGAAAGTCCAGGAACACTAAGCCAGCCCTCACTCTCCATGATGTAGAGTACAGAGATCCCTCCAGAGACTAGAGAGTGCCATCTTGGTTCTTCCTCACCAATGCCATCCACTCCAGGTTCAATATGCCAGCAACACAGATTCTCCGAGTAAGAGATGCCAGTCAACTTGGATCCTGAAAAGTCCCCAAGTTGAGAGTCCTCTGTGCTTCAGATTCCTCTCCTGCAGAATTCTCTTCTTGTCACTATCCTTGTCACTACCAGAGGATAATAATCAGACTGTGAACTGCTGAACCAAAGCCCCATGCGGGGTCTCTGCACTCCTGAGGCAACCAGAGAGGGAGCGGTGTGGAAGTGGATGCAGGGACAGGAAAGAGGCAGGCTGGCCAAAGGGATTTAGAAGCATGATAGTAATCAGAGAAGTTGAGAGTAATTGCTTGTGTTGCTCCTAAAAGCATCCCGGCCAGGCTGGTGGTCCGACGCTCTAATTAGCTAATGGACAGAGAAGGGTTTCACATGTATAGAGATGAGAGCTTATTGGCTCAGCACTCAAAGATACTCATTTTTTAATTGCTCTTTTCCTCTAAGGCTGTGATTCTCCAACTTGAGGGTGCATCAAATCTCCCTGGAGCGTTTACTAAAATCAAGATTGTGGGCCCTAGCCTGAGGTGGGGAGTGGAAGGAGGGCTCCCACACAACAGGTCTGGGGGATGGGGAAAAGGGATCAGAGAATCTGCATTTCTAGCAAGTCCCCAGGTGACATTGAGGCAGCTGGTCTGGGGACCACACGCTGAGGTTTGTTCTAGAAGGAAGGCAACAACAGAAGAGAGAAAGGGGACAGGAAGTGACGGAGAAAGAGGAAAGAGAGGCCTAACAGAAGAGAGAGGCTGTACATGAAAAACTGAGAAGCAGGGGAATGGAGGTGGAGGAAGATAGAGAAAGGAGAGCTGGGAACACACACACACACACACACACACACACACACACACACACGGAGGGGGGGAGAGAAAGAGAGAGAGAGAGAAGTGTTTAAGCAAACACAGAAATTGCAGGGGCTGGCCGGCATGAACCAGCTTAACACACATAGTACTGAACACATAGACTAACACAAGGATCCGGGTTCTGTGGCTCACAAGAGGTGAAGTGGGTCTGCAGGTGTCTACCTTTCTTTCTTCCTTTCCATCACCCTCTCCCCCCCTCAACTTCTCTCCTACCCAATAAAATGGGGGGAAAATGGTCGCCAGGATCCGTGGATTCATAGTGCTGGTACTGAGTCCTATCAACTGGAGGCAAAACAGAAAAAAGAAGTTTCAGGAATATGGGCAGGGTGCAGCGGGCTCTGAGCCCCACTGTCTGTGGGTCTGCCTGCTCTACTCACAGCTAGAATGAGCATAGAAGTCTGGTGGCTACGCCTGAGCACTGCCAAGTCTCCGCTTAAGGACACCAGCTAACTGGGGCACACATCAGCTCCAGTTACAGCCAATGAAAGCCATGAGCTCTCCAGCAGCCTCCTTCCTCATGCAACTTGTACCCCCCCAAGTCTCACTGGCTCCAGGGACTCTGCTCTGACCCAGAAGTCCTGCCAACTCCAGCTAGTGCCAACTCTCCCAGAGCAGCAGGCCAGGACCTGACCCAGGACTTCTCAGGGCTGGGCATTTTGCTCATGTTGATCTCTGCCCACCCACTCACCCACCCATCCACCCATCCCCTCATGTCAGCCAAGCAATGGGGGACTCTGAGGCTCAGGGAAAGCCTCCTAGGAGCCCAGAGGCTCTGAGGAGCCTGCTTCATCAAAACCTGATCCTTCCATGTGGGGAAACCAAAGTGGGTGTGGGCAGAGAGGATGAAGGGCATGGCTGTCACCTCCTTCCAAAGAAGCACACCATGGCCCCTGGATATGGTTGTGTTGTGGCGACAGAGGGGGTAAACAGGCAAAGGAGGAGCTGTGGACCCGGCAGAGGAAGCCCTCGCCCTGGAGGCAGAAGAAATCCTCACCATAAATCAAGGAAATTAAATAGAGTGCAGGGCTTAGGGACACTGCTCGGGCTGCTAATCCATTTCTCAAGGCTGCTAGAAGGCCTGTCCCACCCTGCCACCAGCTCTGCACTCCTCAGAGCCAGGCCAGGGGCTGGGGCTGGGTGGCAGCCTCCCCTATCTCCTCTGCTGCCTGGGTGGTGCAGTGCAGGAGGGGGAAGGAAGCCTGTCCTCCTCAGAGAAACCGAGGCCCAGGGAAGAGCAGGAGGAACTCGAGAGCAGGTGCAGAAGAATTATGGGTAAAGGAAGTTGCCACTGCAGGCGACAACCAGAAATTGCACTGAGGAGCCATACAAGTGTGGTTTGCTATTGCATTCCAGATTATTAAACAGTTTGTTCTTCTTTATTTATTTTATACTTATTTATTTATTCCCTTTTGTTGCCCTTGTTGTTTAATTGTTGTAGTGATTATTGTTGTTGATGTCATCATTGTTGGATAGGACAGAGAGAAATGGAGACAGGAGGGGAGACAGAGAGGGGGAGAGAAAGACAGACACCTGCAGACCTGCTTCACCATTTGTGAAGCGACTCCCCTGCAGGTGGGAAGCCAGGGGCTCAAACCGGGATCCTTATGCTGGTCCTTGCGCTTTGCGCCACCTGCGCTTAACCCACTGTGCTACCGCCTGACTCCCTCAATTTATTCTTCTTTATATCTTACTGATTACATTTTTTTTTTTTACCAGATCACTGCTTAGCTCTGGCTTATGGTGGTGCAAAGGATTGAACCTGGGACTTCAGAGACTCAGGCATGAGAGTCTCTTTGCATAACCTTTATGCTATCTATCGCCACTCCGTTCTTCTTTATATATTACTGCTTTTACAGAAACCAAGTTGCAGATGCTCCCATGATGCCAACCTGACTCCCCCAGGCAGACGACCTCACCAATGTACCCTGCAACCCAATCTCTCCAGAGCCCTGCCCCACTAGGGAAAGATAGAAACAGGCTGGGAGTATGGATCAACTTGCCAATGCCCATGTTCAGCGGAGAAGCAATTACAGAAACCAGACCTTCCACCTTCTGCACCCCATAATGGCCCTGGGCACATATTTCCAGAGAGATAAAGAATTGGAAAGCTATCAAGGGAGGGGATGAGATAGGGAGTTCTGGTGGTAGGAGTTGTGTGGAATTGTACCCTTCTTATCCTATTATGGTTTTATCAATATTTTCTATTTTGTATTTTATAAATAAATTAAATTTTAAAAACCCATTAAAAAACAAGAAAAAGAGTGGCTTGCTTTTTAAAACAGTGCAGAACAAGGAATGGCAGAAAGAGAGAGCTTCCTCTGTGAGGCAGGAGTCATCCAGACAGCAAACAAGCAGTCAACCAACACACACACACACACACACACACACACACACACACAAACACACACACACACATCTCTTTGTGACAAAGTGCAGGACACACCTAGCCTGGTGTGAGGTTCACTGGAATATGTAGTACAAGCAGCAGGGCAGAGCAGAAGGAGCCCCTTAGCTGGCGGGCAGGAGACGGCTCTGGATTTGGGAGCATTATATAGTGCGTGAGATGCCAGCCTCGGGACCCAGCCTTTAATTCAATCATCCCGCTTAATCCTCCCAGGTGTCAAGTGGAAATGTTTGGAGCTCAGCCATTTCCCAGGGAGAGAAGGTGAGGCAGAGAGAGAAGATATTTGCTCAAGAGGGAAACCTGACCTTTCTGGGTTTTTTTTGTTGTTGTTGTTGTTGTTGTTTTTCTCATTTAATTATTCAATCTGACCACTTTTCAGTGGCGAGAATTATCTTTTTTTTTTAAATACTTATTTAGTTATTTTTTGAATTTTTATTTATGTATTCCCTTTTGTTGCCCTTGTTGTTCTGTTGTTATAGTTATTGTTGTTGTTAGACAGGACAGAGCGAAATGGAGAGAGGAGGGGAAGACAGAGAGGGGGAGAGAAAGACAGACACCTGCAGACCTGCTTCACCACCTGTGAAGCGACTCCCCTTCAGGTGGGGAGCCGGGGGCTCGAACCAGGATCCTTACGCTGGTCCATGCGTTTTGTGCCACCTGCACTCAACCCACTGCGCTACCGCCGGACTCCCAATCTTTTTTTTTTTTTTTTTAAGATTGTCTCCAGTTCCAAATGAGACTAGTACACACAGTACATTTGCTCTCACTGGCATATCCTTCTGGCAGAGTTCTACAAACCTATCTTTTTAAATTTAATTTAATTTAATTTTAATTTTATTTTTTCATCAGAGCACTGCTCAGCTCTGATGGTGACACCAAGGATTGAACCTGGGTCCTCCAAGCCTCAGGCAGGAAAGCATGTTGGGTAAACCTCTATGTTCTCCCCATTGACTGTGCAAACTCTTTCTTAGAAAAGCCCATAGAGTGCAGGCCACCAACTTTGGTACAAATGGTCTCCACTCTGCCCTCGCAGTACACGAAGGGGCCTGAAGTCACACAGACACCCATGGGCCACAAGACTGCACACAGGCGAGGTGCACCGGCCTTGACCATGGGCTGCAGTTTGCTGCCCTCTGCCCTCTGCCCTCTGCTGTGGCCAACACTTTGTTCTGAATGCCTACTAGTAACAGTCACTAATGCTGTCTGTGATAGTTCCAAATAGCTATAACAAGATAGAGTCCCAGATCTGTCCACCAGTTCATCAGACACAGATGATAAATCCCAGTGCACTATGACTCATAAACCTCCGTGAGTATGAGAATCCATGGAACTGATTAAAAATTAGATGGGTGGGGCCAGAGAAACAGCTCACCCCTACCCCACTAGGGAAAGATAGAAGCAAGCTGGGGGAAGGGATCAGCTAGCCAACACCCATGTCCAGTAGGGAAGCAATTATAGAAGCCCAAAATACTATCTTCTGCACCCCAGAAACTATTTTGATCCACACTCCAAGTGACAGGAGGAACAGTATAAGAGGGGCTCTGAACTCCAGCTCCATCAGGACCCGGAGAGAGAGTGGAGGGAAAGGGAGGTGCATTTGGATGTAGTAGTAGGGTCCAGAGGCTTGGAGGGGAAGACAGGACAGGACCTGGAAGAGAAAGGGGGGCAATTTAGTATAAATGTAGACAGATAGCTGTAGATATGACAGTTAGCCCATGTCTGCAACCTTGGGAGAACTGTGGTGGCTTGCAGTGGAGGGATTGGAGATTCAGAACTCTGATGGTGGGAACGGTGTGGAACTGTAGCCCTGTTGCTATGTAATTTAGTGAATCAATATTAAATCACTAATGAAATCTTAAAAGAAAAAGAAAGAAAAGAGAAACAGCTCACCTGGTAACACCTGCTTAGTGATGCACAAAGATTGTGCCTGGCACCCCCAACCCCTTTGCCTACACTGGAGGAAGGCATGGTGCTGTGTCAGTGTTCACCTCCTCCCCACAACCTGTGTGTGTGTGTGTGTGTGTGTGTGTGTGTGTGTGTATGTGTGTGTGTATGTGTGTGTGTATGTGTGTGTGTGTCCTTGCCTCCTCATGGTGCTGTGTCAGTGTTCACCTCCTCCCCACAACGTGTGTGTGTGTGTGTGTGTGTGTGTGTGTGTGTGTGTCCTTGCCTCCTCATGGTGCTGTGTCAGTGTTCACCTCCTCCCCACAACCTGTGTGTGTGTGTGTGTGTGTCCTTGCCTCCTCATGGTGCTGTGTCAGTGTTCACCTCCTCCCCACAACCTGTGTGTGTGTGTGTGTGTGTGTGTGTGTGTCCTTGCCTCCTCATGGTGCTGTGTCAGTGTTTACCTCCTCCCCACAACCCGTGTGTGTGTGTGTGTGTGTGTGTGTGTGTGTGCGCGTGTGTCTGTCCTTGCCTCCTCATGGTGTTGTGTCAGTGTTCACCTCCTCCCCACAACCCGTGTGTGTGTGTGTGTGTGTGTGTGTATGTGTGTGTGTGTGTGTGTGTGTGTGTCCATCCTTGCCTCCTCATGGTGCTGTGTCAATGTTCACCTCCTCCCCACAACCCGTGTGTGTGTGTGTGTGTGTGTGTGTGTGTGTGTGTGTATGTGTGTGTGTGTGTGTGTGTCCTTGCCTCCTCACTGCTCTCTAAAAGGAAGTCAATCTGGGAACTGTGAAGCCCAGTAATGCCAAAGGAGAAAAAAAAAAAAAAAAACCTCAAAAGTGGGAGAACTCAGGCTTTCAGACATAAGGTCTGAGTTAGGGCCCCAATTTCTGAAATATTAATGAGTACTTGCAGGGGGCCCAAGTAGAGCATCTGGGGGATTAGTGAGAGGAAAACATTGCTAAGGGGCCAGATGGTGGAGCACCTGGTTGAATGCACACATCCCAGTGCATAAGGTCCTGGGTTCAGGTCCTGGCCCCTATCTTCAAGGGGGAAGCTTCATGGGCCATGAAGCAATGCTGCAGGGGCTTCACATTCTCCTCTCCCCCCTCTCCGTTTCTCTCTGTCCTAACAAATAAATAAATAAAGTTTTTTTAAAATGAAAGAAAAACATTGCTAGAGGGATCTCAGGCTGGAAAGCAGGAAGAGATCTCAAGGTGTGGGGTGTGGGGGGTGGCTGGAAAACACTCAAAGTACAGAGCAGCAGATCAGTGTCCTGATGGGGTGGTCTGGGATCCATGCTGGGATGTCCTTAGGTGGGACCCTGGCCATAAGAACACAGTGACCTAAAAAGAAAGCCAATAGTTGTTCCAACAAGATAATGGATGTGTTTTGAACCCAACAACAGAAAATAAGAGCTGCTTGGAAAGTCTCATGGTGGGTCTCACATTAAACCCTAAATCAGAGTGCCTCAGAAATATTAAAAATAGATCTACCCTGGGATTCTAGCCACTCCACACCTAGGAATTAGCATAGGAACACAAGAATGCTAAAAATAAAACAAAACAAAACCTGTGTTAACTGCAGTGCTATCTACAGTAGCCAAGACAGACAGACAGCCCCACTACCCAGTAACAGTAAAGAAGCCATGGCATGGGTACATTGGGGAATACTACACAGCTGTGAAAAGACAAGATGGCTCCCTCTGCTGCTCTGGGGAAGGGGCGTGCTGAACACAAAAGGACAAAGAGCAGGTATTGTTGCTCATGCATGCAATGCAAAGAAACAATGAAAAGAAAAAGACACAGGTGAATACAAACAAGCCCATCAACTGCAGGCAGACCTGGGGTCCCCAGAGGGGAAGGGCTGGCAGGGTTCAATGCTGGTGGAGAGATGTGGGGCCTTGTTGGGTGTGGAAACACACATTAGAAAGAATATGAAATCCGTAGCCTGAAAACATAGAGCCTTGTCAACGCATGTGACCACCACTAAAATAGAGAAAAAAGGAAGCTCCAGCTTCCCATCTTCTCTGGAAGATCCTCTTCCTCCTGATGGGGAAGACAAACCACTGCACTTCCACTGGTTAGAGATGCAAGGCATGCTGGGGGTGGTAGTTTCCTGTAGACTCCCTGTTCTGGCCTCCTGGCATTGTCCCCATAGGGCTTTGTCTGTGTGGTATTCACATGCAGTGGGTTTCAACAGAAATCTACCAACCTAGGGGCCATGAGGTAGCATACCAGGTTAAGCACATAGTGGGAAGCACAAGGACCAGCTCAAGGATCCCGGTTCAAGCCCTCAGCTCCCCATCTGCAAAGGGGCTGCTTCACAAGTGAAGAAGACATCTGTAGGTGTCTATCTTTCTCTCCCTCTCTATGTCTTCTCCTCCTCTCTCATTTTCTCTCTGTCCTATCCAACAACAACAGCAACAAAAATAACAGCAATGACAACAACAATGGAAAAAAGATGGCCTCCAGGAGCAGTGGATTTGTAGTGCAGGCACTGAGCCCCAATTTTAACCCTGGAGGCAAAAAAAAAAAAAAGGAAGGAAGGAAGGAAGGAAGGAAGGAAGGAAGGAAGGAAGGAAGGAAACAAAAGAAATCCACCTACCTGTGATGCTGCAGGTGACCCGTCTGGGTTCACTGGGTGCTCCCAGCTTTGCAGTCCTCCCCCATGTGGAAATGGTCTGGGAACAGCAGAAGCTTCGCAAGCCAGCATCAGATTGGAATCATTCCATGGAATGGCTGACCTTGAAAAAAAAAAAAGAATGAATGAATGATTGGATGGATGGATGGATGATGAAAGATGCATGAATCTGAAGAACTGGAGAAGTGGGGTTCAGAGCAGAAAAGAGGAGGGGCTTTATGATGAGGGTTTAAAGCTCAAGTGGAGACCAGGAGATAACATACAGGACTCGCACACAGCAGGGTCACTAGCCAAAAAGTTGAGCTGCCCACAGAACTCTGGATGCTGGCATGGTTCATTTCCCAGGAGCCTCTAGGGTTATTCTTGGACTTGTGGTTCCAGGCAAGAGAGAAAGAATGGTCCTCAGGAAGGTCAAGAGCACATAACCCACTTTGCACACAATACTCTTCAGGCAGGATTCTGGCTCCTGGCTTCTGGCCCCCGACCTTCCTGCTGAGGTTTGGCAAAAGGTAGCAGCTACCTCAGGCTCCACTGAGTGTGGTTACCCTTCAGCAAGCAGCTGGCATTCCATAAACGTTCACTCCCCACCCTCACCTGGTGCCCAGTTCATTTTCTTTCATCCCCCAGCAGTGTTTTACCTCTGATCATAAAGGAAGCAAAACTGTAGTCTGGGCTTAGGAGGTACTGAATAGGCAACATTCATGAAAACATCAGTTCATCTCCACAACCTGGGGTCACCACAAGTTCATCTATGTTGGCTCCCCAGATGTGGAACATCTGTGATGTGTTCTACCCATTTTACAGATGTGGAAACTAAGGTTCAGGAAAATGAAGCCTTTTTGCTATTGTTATCCCAAATTGTACAGTTAGTAAATAGCAGGCATGGGGTTTTGATGATATACCACCAGCATCTCTAATTTCAAAGCATTATTATTATTATTATTATTTACCTCCAGGGTTATCATTGGGGCTCAGTGCTGGCAGTATGAATCCACTGTTCCTGGTGACCATTTTTATATTTTATTGGATAGGACAGAGAGAAATTGAAAGAGATGGGGAAGATAGAAGGGAGAGAGAAAGATAGACACCTGCAGACCTGCTTTACCACCCATGAAGCTTCCTCCCTGCAGGTGGGGAGTTGGGGTCTCAAATCCAGATCCTTGCATGGGTTCTCACACTTCTTATTATGTGCACTTAGCCCAGTGTGCCGCCACCCGGCCCCTCAAATCATCCTTTATGTGTAATCTTTGCTCATTACAGCCTTTGGTGGCTGGTTGTGTTCAAGTTACGGTCTCAAGACCAGCTGCACCCACAGAGCCTAGACTTGTTAGATATCCAGATTCTCTACCCAGATCCCATGATTCAGAAACATGTGGGGAGAGACATGTTTACTCTGCAAAGACAGAGTAAACCACACAGGGGGGTTCAAATGCATAAGCTAGTGTATGAGGGATTCTTTTTCTCTGATCTTAGACAAAGGAACAAAGGAGGTGGGAGGCCCAGTGGTGTGTCCAAGGATTCAAAGAAAGTAGGCGAAGAGCTGGGCTTAATGTGGCCACGTTCATAATTTCTCAGCAGAATCACAGGGAAGATACCCACAGTCGATGAGATTTCCCTGCTTTTTCAGTCTAGGCAACTCAGAGCTGCAGGAGGTGCGTTTGTAATTTAAGGCAGTTTCATCAGTGGCACAGTAACAGTTTACAAGACTACACGTGGGCAGGAGTAGCAGGGGTGGGGTTCACACTGTACCTGCCACCGATCTGTGACCCAAAGCCTGCATAGTTCTCCCAAAGTCTGAAACAGTTCGATATCCTCTCTCTTCCTCTCCCTCTCCCTCCCTCGCTCTTCCTCTCCCCCCCCCCCCCGCGTCTGTCTCTCTCTCTCCTTCAGGGTTATTGCTGAGGCTCAGTGTTGGCACTACAAATCCACTGCTCCTAGAAAACATTTTCTTCTTCTTTTTTTTTTTGCCTCCAGGGTTATTCCCAGGGCTTGGTGCTTGCACCACAAATCCACTGCTCCTGGAGGCCATCTTTTCCCTTTTGTTGCCCTGGTTGTTTTTACCATTGTGGTTATTATTATCACTGTTATTGATGTCGTTCTTGTTGGATAGGTCAGAGAGAAAGGGAGAGAGGAGGGCAAGACAGAGGGGGAGAGAAAGATAGACACCTGCAGACCTGTTCCACCACCTGTGAAGCGACTCCTCTGCAGGTGGGGAGCCCTGCAGGGGCTGGAACCGGGATCCTTCCGCCAGCTCCCACGCTTTGCACCACGTGTGCTTAACCCACTGCGCTACCGCCTGACTCCCTCTTCTTTTTTTTTCTTTCCATTTTATTCCATAGGACAGAGCAAAATGGAGAGTGGAGAGGGTGACAGAGGTGGAAAGGGAAAGATAGACACTTGCAGACCTGCTTCACTGCTCACAAAGTAGCCTCCCTGTAGGTGGGGAGCCGGGGCTCGAACCTGGAACCTTGCACTGGTCTTTGTGGATAGTACTATGTACGCTTAAGTGGGTGCACCACCACCTGGCCCCCATTTCAGCTCTCTCTACTCCACATATGAGTATGAGCAAAACCATCCAGTAGCTGTCTGGCACCTCCTTTCTTCACTAAGCACAATCACCTCCAGTTCCATCCACTTTCGTCCCAAAGGACACAACTTCCTCTGTGTTCACTGCAGGCTAGTATTTCACAGAGGACTTTCTAAACAAATAAACCCCACAGCATGGGAGAATGAACCCAAACCAGACAAGAAACATGTGAATCTTTCCTCTTGCAGTTTCCAGCTTGGCCTCCTCCCTCCCTGCCCGTGCTCTCACCTGGGCAACTGGGTTTTTCTGGTTTCTCTGCAGAAAACCAGACCCTTCTCCACAATCATGTCTCTCTCCCCCTCCCCCACCCCTCTTTCTCTCTCATTGCATAGTGCCTGACACCACCAAGATGTTTAGTTGTCTATGTTAAAAATCTCTGTTACCCATAAATATGTTTTCTGTGAGTCTTTCAAAAATGACAGAACTCTGTAGGTTTTTTTAAACAAAATAATAATAATAATAATTTTATTGTCTGGGCTTTTCCCTCCCCAATCCAGACCACCCTTCACTGCTGTTAACACTTTGGTGTGTAACTTTCCAGATATTTGAAAATTCTGACTTAAATACATATAGGCGTGCCGATGGTAATTCAAAACAGAGACAGGGCGCTGTTCTCCTTATTAGACTCCGGCGTGACCCACTTACTAGGATCGTGTGTGCACATCTCTGTGTGTGGTGTTTTGGGGAGGGGTTTATACATAGGACCTTGTGCCTTCTAAGAGTTCTAGAGCATTCTGCTTCAGGAATTATCTTCATTACTTCAGTCACCAATTGATGAAGACTTTTGAAGCCTATTTCTCACCATCACAGCGTGAACACAAACATCCTTTGTATAGAAGCATTTTTTTTTTCTTTTGTTAACATTGTGCTCATCCTGAAGAGGAAGCTCTGGGATACTGCTTCTGTTTGCTTGGCAATTCTCAACACTCTACAGGCTGAGTTATCTGTGCCTACAAAGACTACTTATTGACGCAGAGTAGAAGCTGGTGTTTGCTTTTCTACCTGTTTCTGGGAGGTTTTATGGACTGAGGAAGAAATTGTATTTTTTTTCATACCCAATGTAGGAATATTGTTCTAAGCCCCAATTTGAGCTTCAAGATTAAAAAGATGAGCTAATAACCACCACCACCCCCAGGCTATTTTTTGAGGGAGGGAATATGTTTTTTTCATGGCCATGACACCAACCTGACTTCCCTGGGCAGAGGACCTCACCAATGTATCCTGGAACCCCACCTCCCCAGAGCCTTGCCCCACTAGGGAAAGACAGAAACAGGCTGGGAGTATGGATTGACCTGTGTCAATGCCCATGTCCAGTGGACAAGCAATTACAGAAGCCAGACTTTCCCCTTCTGCACTCTATAAAGAATTTTGATGCATACACCCAGAGGGATAAAGAATAGGGAAGGTTCCAATGGAGAAGATGAGATACAAAACCCTGGTGGTGGGAACTGCGTGGAATTGCACCCCAGATGCATGTCCGAGGTGCCTATCTAGAAAGGGTTGTGCCTTTCCTCCTGGATGGTAAGGGGCCACTCTGTGAGGTCTACATCTACTGTATCTGCTCTGCTTTCATTAAAAGAGAGCCAAGAGCAGCCAAGAAGTTGTTTATGTGGTGCCCGAAACAGAATAAAGAGAAATCAAACCCTTTATGTCACTGTCTGAGTTCCTGGGTCAAGCCTTAGGTAAAGTCTGCATAGATCTGAACTTCTTAGTTACATGAGTGGTATGTCTACTGGTTACTGCTATAGAGAATGAAAATATTCTCAACTGATCACCATCAGTCCGCAGGTCCTCTTATCCCACAATCTTGTCGATCGTGATTAATTCACTAATAAAATTAAAGTGGATGCCCTCTCTCTCTTTCTCTCTCTCTCTCTCTCTCTCTCTCTCTCTCTCTCTCTGTTGCCCTGTGCTATTTATTCCCCGTAGCCTTTTCCCACCCCCACCCCCCACCAAGCGCTGCCCCCACCCCGGTCTGCTCCCCATGACTCAGACATACAAATTCATCCTCCAACCATTAGGGGATGGAAACCATGAGCAATTGCCTGGCGTCGGCTCAGGGAGTGACAGAGCAAGTCCAGAAAATTAGGGATTCCCCCCTCTGCCAAGGAGGCGCAAGTGGAGACAGCCGATTCTCCATGGTCGGGAGGCAGAGGGTGCCAAGCTCAGGGCTGCTGGGTTTGGCAGAAGCCCCTGTTCCTGTTGTTAAGAATATGAGCATCCTCGAAACCCTGAGGGAAGGGAAGTGTCTTGGGGCGTGAGAAGTCACAGGGCTGAGAGACACCGTGCAAAGCCAGTGGCAAGCCGTGGCTGCGAAACACCCGGAATGTCTCTCTTAGTGACATACAGGGTTTGACGTCCACTTTCCCACCTTATTTCTTATTTTATTTCACTAATTTCTTTGGCGCTGGTGTTTGTAGTGTCTGCACCATGTACCCATTGCTCCTAGTAACCAATTCTTTTTTTGTTTTGGACAGAGACAGAGAGGAATTGAGGAGGACGAAGAGGTAGGCATACAAATATTATATATACATAATAGTTATATGGAGAGAGAGAGGGAGAAGCCTGCATATCTGCTTTACCACTCATGAAGCTCCCCCCCCCCCGACACATACACACAGGTGAGGAGCCAAGAATTTGAACCCAGGTCCCTGTGAATGGTACTATGTACCCTCTACCAGGCGTGCCACTGCCCTGCCCCTCTTGCTGCCTCTTGGTAATGACACTAGTCACATTTCTTGGACCATTGTTCTAGGCAGTTACACTGTTTCATGCTCCGCATCCTGGTGCCACAGTTCTAGGCAGTTACACTGTTTCATGCTCCGCATCCTGGTGCCTTCCCTCTGAGCTTCACTGTAAGTTGTGGGAAGTAAGACTCGGAGAAGCCAGAACACCCCGGTTCCCAGTCAATACAGCAGAACACTCTCTGGGCTTGGAGAGTGCTGGGGTCAACACAAGGTAGATGGTCCAGTGCACACGGAAAGTCAGGACTGAGAAGTCACGAGTGTTTCTAGCCTCAACATGTTCGTGAGAATGCTGCTGTGTAGCCAGGGACCACCCCCCAAAAACCAGCTCCTCCAGAGGCCAGCTGTGGTAGTGCTGACCTGTGACCCCAGGGGAATCTTCACATTCTGCTGTATTCTCCAAATATCCTTTTTGCAGCCCCTGAGTGAACTCACTGTGCCAGTCAAGAAATGCGTAGCTTTTTGCTTGAAGTCAACTATCTGCATATGTGTGTGTGTACCTGTGTATGTGAATATATATATATATATATATATATATATATATATATATATATATGCACATATATCTCTATTGAACACTTGGGAGCAAAGAGATATCTCAGTGGTAGTGCCCCAGACTTGCATGCTTAAGACCCCAGACCCTTGTACCCGGGCAGTACCATATGCTAGAGCTAAGTTAAACTCTTCTCTCTCTCTCTCTGAAGTAAAGACAAGTTTAAGAAAAAAGGTAATTTAAAAAATATATATATCTGTATTATTTATTATTGGATAGAGACATAAATTGAAAGGGAAGGGGTAGAAAGAGCAGGAAAGAGACAGAGAGACATCTGCAGCCCTGCTTCACCACTTGTGAAGTTTTCCCCCTGCAGGTGGGGACCGGGAGCTTGAACCTGGGTCCTTGCTCACTGTAATGTGTGTGTTTAACCTGGTGCACCACTGCCTGGTCCCAAGGTAAAACCTTTCATTCTAAGTAATAGATTGCAACTCATTTTCATTTTCATTTTCTTTCTTTTTTTTTTTTTTGCTTATATGTATTCTTTTTAATTCCAAATTTTGCCTCTCAAATCTCAAAGGATAAAAACTACCCACTGATTGGGCAGAGAAAAAACAAATGAAAAGAAATGCTGGATTAAGAGAGTCAAAGAGGTACTTTTCCAACTCCTTACTGTTCTTAACTTACTGGGGCAATGGATTAGTCATTTCTGTATGATAACAAGACTCAGATTGCTTTTTAAGGTAGAGACAGAGAGGTGGAGGTGCAGAGAGAGTGAAAGAGACCACAGTGCCATTTCTTTTAATGTGGTGGAGGCCAGGCTTGAACCTGAGTCCTACATGTGGCAAAGCAGTGCACTATCCAAGTGAGCTATATTGCCAGGCCAAACATCACGTTTTTAATATGCCAGACAGTGTTTTTGTTGTTATTGTAGCTGTTGTTGTTTACATCATTTTGTTTTGCTGACTATTTCTACAATAGTTTCTACACATGTTAGGTCAAGGGCTTGCACAAGGTCTCTATAATTTCACCACCTATGGGGCCTAGTGGTGATGCATCTGGTTGAGCATACAATTTATAATCCACAAGGACCCAGGTTCAAGCCTCCAGTCCCCACCTGCAGGGGGAAAGCTTCATAAGTGGTGAAGCAGTGTTGCAGGTATCTCTCTGTCTCTCTCCAACTCTATTATCCCCCTCCCTCTTGATTTCTTATAGTCTCTATTCAAGAAATAAATAAGGATTAAAAAATTAAATAATAATAATAATTTACTATCTCCTATAACCCTTTAGCAGGATCTACTATTCCCAGCAATTGACTAAAAAAAAAAAAAAAAAAGCAGATGAGTACCAGAAAAAAAAAATCAAAATTCTTACCTAAGGTAGTAATAACCACTAAGTTCTGAATCCAAGATTTGGTCATATCTTGCAAGTCTAAAAATATCTAGGTAAGTCAGAAACAAAAGGATGAATATAGGGTGATCTCACTCATAGACAGAAGTTCAAAAACAAGATCAGAAGGGAAAACACTAAGCAGAACTTGGACTGGAGTTTGGTGTATTGCACCAAAGTCAAAGTCTCAGGGGTGGGGGAGGGTTCAGGTCCTGGAACATGATAGAAAAGGAGGAACTTTGGGAGGTTGAATTGTTGTGTGGAAAACTGGGAAAAATTATGCATGTACAAATTGTTGTATTATACTGTTGACTGTAAACCATTAATTCTCCAATAATTACAAAAAACTTTTTAAAAAAAATCTAGAAAAACATCAAACTATAGCTTATTTCCAAGAAACTAATTTGAAGGGTTACGTTAAGGAAGGGTAAAGCTTCCTCAAACTTGAACACCATTGCAGTATTTCAATAGGTAGGAAATGTATGTATCTGGCTACTCAGATCACTGAAGCATATTTGCATAGTTCCTGGCTCCCAGCTTCCAAATTTCTTGGCATTTCCAACCTCCCCCCCCAAAAAAAAGAGAGACTAACAGGGAGATCTTTTGCCATGTTTGATCTCATCCTTTATTTCTTGCAATTACTTTATATCACAGGATGCGAGAGGGAAATAAATACAGAGAGGAAGAAGGAGAGAAAACAGAGAGAAAGAGAGACAGGGAGAGGGAGAGGGATATAATAGAACTTACCAGGAACTTGGACTATTTCATCCTTTAACAACATGACAATCACAGCTCAAGTAAATTGCATTTGGGGGATTGGAACCTTGATTTGAGAGAGAAATGGCTGCATCTCTGTAATGGTGACCAATATCCCAAGGACCAAAGGTCCAAGGGAATTCCCAGCTATGGGACCTTGAGTGCTAAAAAGATTTCAGGCCAGAGAGACAGCTTATGTGGCAGGTATGTGCACTGCCCTATACACAGCCAAGCTTGGAGCCCTGGAACCACAAGGGAGGAGGAGGGCTGAGCAGTGGTGACCTGGTTAAGTGCACACATTACAGTGCTCAGGAACCTGAGTTCAAACCCCTGGTTCCTACCTGCAAGGGGAAAGCTTCCCAAGGGGTGAAGTGGTGCTGCAGGTGTCTGTCTCTGTCCCTCTTCTGTCTTCCCCCTCTCTCCATTTACCTCTGTCTCTATCCAATAAATAAAATATTTTTATATAAAAAAAAACCTTCTTATAAAAGAATCTCTATATATGGAACCAGGGGAATGTCCTGTATTGTGTGTGTCTCTCTCTCTATCTGAAAAAAAGGCCAGGGAGTGGTAAAATTGTGTAAGCATGAGGTTCCAACTACACACACACACACACACACACACACACACACACACACACACAAATGACTGTGCAAGAGAGGGTGGCAGGGCCAGCCTGGAACCCAGGGCTAAGACGGTGAGAAGCCTGAGCACTCACTGCTGATGATTTCTCATGATTCGAAGCCGTCATTAAACTAATAAGCCCATCTCCCTCCGAATGAGCAGAGCGGCTGTGGCCAGTGAACATTTAATCTAGCTGCCTTCATTCTTTTCGACAAGGCACATTTGGCGCAAGTGACTGAGGGAGACAGGCAGGGGCTGGGACTGGGACTGGGGGGGTCAGGCGTTGGGGGGCTCATCTGATGATTTTATCAGCAGCCTGTCCAAGCGTGAAGGAATCGGTGTGATGAAGTTGCTCTGTAGGATTTTTCCATGCCGGGAGGGGAGGCCTAAAAAGGGCAGTCGTCTTTTTCTCTCTAATTACACCCTGTCCTCTAGGAAAGAAAACACATCTTTCCCCAATGCTTTTGTTATTTACAATTTGGATTTGGTGTTGAAGGCTGTGTTGTTTGATGCCCGTCTTCCAAAGAAGCTTCTCTGCTTGAAGTGTGAAACTCTGCTTGAGTTCTGCTATCTTCTTCCTCCCCTCCCTGCCCCACCACTGCCCTCTCCTACCAAAAACCAAACCCCTGTTTGGAAAAGCTCAGCTCAAGCAGCTCCCTGAATGAAAATGGGGTGTGGTGGGTACCCCAGAGTTTCCTGATTGCTCTATGTCAAACATACAGTCTAACGCCTCTTTGTCACTTGCCTGTCCCCTGATACCCAGAAGCCTGTACTTTGCGGCCAATGTATGGTCACTCAGATTAGAATGACCGGGACCTCTGAGTTCCCATATTCACAGCCCCACATCATGGCCATGTCATCAGTGTCTCCACTCCAGATTTCTACTCTCAGAGTGTAATTTGCTTCAGGTATGATTTTCTTTCTTTTGGGTAATGGAAGAAATACTCAAAGTTCCCAGTAAGCAGAAATCCTCCCGTGTGTGTGTGTGTGTGTGTGTGTGTGTGTGTGTGTGTGTGTGTGTGCTACACTCCTATGCCCCACCCCATCTTTTTTCTTCCTTCTCTCTGACTTAAAGTTCATGTTGAATGCCCAGCTCCTGACAAAGTTCAGGCAAGTGTCACAAGTGTTGGCTACTGTTCTGGAAAACGTCCCTGAAGATCACTGCAGCCAATCTCTTGATGGTGAAAATATTCAAAGGGAGCGCTCCAGAGTGAGCAGGGGCAGAGACGGCTTTCCAGCCTGAGGAGATGACACAACCTACCACAAATGCAGAACCAGGCTCAGAGCCATAAATATCAGGTTCAGGAGGCCCCAGGCTGTGTCCTCAGTGCCTATGGTCTCATCCAGGGCTGGAGGCACCAGATGCCTCTGTTTTGGGACACGAACAAATCTGGCTTTGAAGGCATCATGGAAGTTTGGTTTTCCCATGTTACCAAAAATGAATAACCTCCTCATTTTCTTCCACTCAGGAAGACTTGGGGGTGGAATGAACAAACCTTTTGGAACATTCTTGCAGGGGAGAGAATGTGGAGAAAAACTGACCCTCACTGCTGAGTCCACACCCTGACTGAATGAATGTAGTCCCTTCTCTCTGTCTTGACTAGAAGTGGAAAGTGTACACATCACATTGTGTGCATGTGTGAATGCCTGTGTGCATGTATGTGTTTGCACATGTGTGTGTGAACATTATGCTTCTGTCATACGACCCTTTATCTAGTTCTTAGAGCCCAACTCCCCCCGCCCAAACACAAGAAGGGTGCAGCTGAAAAGGCAACATTAATCCTAAAAAACGAATTCAAAGCTAACAGCTCTTCCTACCTTTGCAAACACTCCCGTGGGGCCTGGAGAGGCCTCCCGTGAGAGGAGCAGGGAGTAAGGCCCCCGAGCCGCAGGAACAGCCGAATGGGAGCGAAGCAAATAAACACACAGATTGACAGCGATGAAGTGGCTGACAGGAACCTCTTGCGGGTGGGTTCCTTGATCAATATTTGCTGAATTCTTCCTGGAGACGCCACCCAGAGTATTTAGGAAGTGTCTTTCTTGCTGTGGAGGTAATGGAAAAGGGCTTTAGCAAGCCGGGTCTGCAGCCCCAGCCTGAGGCAGGGGTGCTCTTTCTGAGCTGAGAGTCCAGCTCCATCCCTCAGGTACCCATTACGTACCAGGCAAGGGGCTAGGGACAGATGGACGGACTCCTTCCTTCAGGCTCCAGGAGGAGACAGACGGTCGGAGGCTGAGGCACTTAGCTGTGGGACCCCTCCTGTACTACACTAACTCCCTCACCTGACAGCCAGTTAAGATGGACTTAAGAGTGTGAGCATCCTGACATCTTCATCTATAATAGGCCTCCAAAAATGACAGATGCCAATTCAGTAGGTCAATGGGGCCAAGGAATCCGCACGGCTAATATGTTTCCATCAGCATCCCATATGTATGCAGTGGAGAGGTTGTGTTATGGTAACAAAGATCCCCCTTTGCAGGTGGGTTAAAATAACAAAGGATCCTATCTTTCACACAGGGCTCTGCCTGCGTCATCCTCACTTTAAGGAGGGCAAAGGCAATGGAGGAGCCATCCTTTGGAATACTGATGCTTACAGAGGCCAGAGGCAGAGGAAAAATATCTCAGGGACAATGAGGGCAAAGGAAGGTTGAATACCAGCAAGGAAGGTCTCCAGCCAAGGAGTGATACTTGTTGTTTCTGTCTGCAGCTCATTGGCTAGACTTGGTCACATGATCCTTGGTGAGAGTCTTTCACATAATCCTGGCTCATTGGCTGGAAAACATGATCTCCACTCATTGGTTAGAATTAATCACAGAAACCCAGATCCTGGGCTGGAACAAATCAATTGGTTCCCACCTAAGACAAGGAAGGCAGGGAGGGCCAATGCGTATGGCAAGGTGGAGAGCCAGGGATGGCCATGAACTATCAGAACAAGCATTACCTGGACCCCAATCTAACTCTTAAGCAGCAATTCATACGCCAGGCGCCATGAAAAGTATTCAGAAACTCATGGCTAACTTCAGCAACAACAAGGGACCTCTGTGATTGACAGCACACACACCCACACACAGAATGCCCATCCAAAGCCTTGCAACTTTAAAATATGCAGCAATTACCAATGAGCTCCTTTGACATTTATGAGATTTGAATTGCATGACAATCTGAAATAAAACTATTGCACGAGCTGGGAGAGTCTGTGTGCTATAAATAGAGGTCATTCTGTATGCATAGTTTTGCATAGAACTTTTTTTTTCTTATCACTTTATGTTAACAGTTTTCGGGAATCTTGAGCTTCACAGTCTGCATCATGTTCTCAGGCTACACTAGTCTATTAATGTATGTAGCCGATGAATTATGTTGCATATGTAGCTTTCCTCCAACTTTGCTTTGTTGTTACTCTCAGCAGCACAATAAATGAGCTGGTAGCTAAATATTTATACACATTCATATGTGTTTTTTTTTTTTTTTTTTTTAGAAAAAATCATCCTGGAAGTGGAAGTAGTCAAAAAATAAGAGTATCTGGTGGAGGGTGAGTTGGAATTGATGTATTGTGCCCAACTGTTACCATAAAGTCAGGCCAGTCAGACACCCATCAATATTTTATGAATGTCCATGTCATTAGACTCTCACAAGAATGGGAAATTGGGTTTAATTGTAAAATTGAGGATGAAAAATATGTTATTGCAATTAGAGTTTTCGTTTCTTTGGTAACTAATGTGTGTGAAAAAATTTTTTTTAATATTCATTAGTGAATTTTTCATTCTCTGTCACATATTAGTCCATGTCCCATTTTGTTTATTCTCTGACTCTTAGGTAAAAGAACACTTAACCCCTTGTAGTACACACAATTCTTTCCAATGCCTCCTTTGCCTTTTAGTTGATTTTATTAATCAACATTATTGAAGAAGGTCTGAATTGGTGGAAGCTTTACAGAATTGACTTGCCAATATGTCTCAAAAAATGAAGACATAATTTACCTTGGATAAGCAATTCCATTTATAGGAACTTTTCCTAAAGGAAACCCACAAGAATTGTTTTTTTTAAAAAAATTATAGGTACCTGGTTATTCCTTGAAGTATTGCAAATGGTAGTAACATGAAGTCTTTATTGTGCATAATGGAATTTACCCATTCACTCATTCTATCTTTCCTCTCTTTATTTTTTTTATTTCATTTCATTTTATTGGTAAATGTTAAGTTTCAGCTGCTGCACTAAGATAACAATATCATTTTAATATTATTTTAGTTTTTTTTGCTTAAAATTGACACATGAATAATTAGGTTAATGGGTAGGCAGATGGACAGAGGATAAAGGACACACACATGACAGACAGACAGATGTAGATGGATTGATCACTTCATACTGACTATACATTCGAATTTGCCACAAAAATTTCATAACATTCACCTGTCTGAGCTCCTGCCTCAAAGGGCAGGGTTTCACCAGCCTGGCTGGGACAAAGCGGGAGCAGTGGTACTAGAAGTAGAATCAAAAGCCTGCGACAATGCAGGGGGCTGTTGAGTCACTACCAAGCCAGAAGAGGAGATCACAAATGTGCAAGGCCCAGCCTAGCTTAGAATGCAACTGACACCCTTTAGCTGCCCGCCCCTCCACCCAGCATCGCTCTGAGCTCACCGTCTCCACCTCCCCAATCTGCCCTGTGCATTTTATTTCTATCTCCAGAGCTCCAGGCCAGTTCCCTCTCGAGAATCTTTGCTCTCCTGTTCCCTCTGCCGGGACACTATGACCCAAGACACTGCACAGATAAAATGCCAGATCCACAGACAGCATGCCATCCTTACCCAACCCTTCTATGTCAGAGCAGGATCCTACTTCCCTGTGACCAGGAGTGTTCAGTGACATGGCCCCAGGCAGGCTCCTCATTCCTCCTCTACAGCCCAGTCCTCTCCATCCGCCCTTCACCTCTTAGCCCCAGGTCCTGGGTTATCTGTAATTCAATTCCTTTGTGTTCACCCCAGATAAGATCTAGGGGGTGATGCTTGCTCCGAGTCTCCCCTTCTCCCTCTCCCTCTCCCTCTCCCTCTCTCTCTCCATCCCTCCAGGCTATTGCTGGGGCTTGGTGCCTGCACTATGAATCCACTGTTCCTGGCAGCCATCTTATTTCCATTGTTGTTGTTATTGTTGCTATTACTGTCATTGTTGTTGCTATTGTTGTTAGATATACAGAGATAAATCAAGAGAGGAAGACGGGGGGGGGGGGGGGGGGGGAGAAAGCTAGATACCTGCAGACCTGCTTCACCGCTTGTGAAGTGACACCCCCTGCAGGTGGGGAGCAGGGGACTTGCACTTCTCACTAAGTGTGCTTATCTTGGTGAGCTACCACCCAGCCCCCTGAGCCTGTCTTTTAAGCTTTATGCTGAAAGGCTAGCACTCTGTCTACCTCCAGTTGCCTTGCCAAATGTCCCTCTAGTCCCTACTCCTTCACACGGAGGTAGGAAGCATCATCCATTAAAAGCTCTGCTCCTTGTCATATCATAAAGGCCACCAAGAGGTGCAGTGATAATGGAAGTGAGCTCATTCATGATGATGGCCATCTTGCAGTGTGCAAGGAGTCCAGCACGCAGTGTACCTAAGACCAATCTAATGTTGCATGTCAACTGCATCTCCGTAAAAAGAGGCTGTAGGTAATAATCCCTAAACAGGGGCTGGGGTGACAGCATAATGGTTATGAAGACTTTCATGCCTGAAGCTCTGAGGTCCCCGGTTCATTCCCCAGCCCAACCATAAACCAGAGCTGAGCAGTGCTCTGGTCATTCTCTCTGCATATCTCTCTTTTATTTAAATGAAATAAAATATATTTTTTAAAAAAGATTAGTTGAAAAAATAAAATAATAATTCCTAAACAGAAGTCAGAAGAACATGGTACTGTGTGCAAGGACCTGTGTAAGGATCTGAGTTTGAGCCCCCAGCTCTGCACCTGCATGAGGGAAGCTTCACAAGTGGTGAAGCAGGTCTGCAGGTAACTATCTTTCTCTCCCTCTCTTCCTCTCCCTCCTCTCCCAATTTCTCTCTGTCCTATCCAATAAAACGAAAAAAAAAAAAATGTCAGTGATGTAGTGCCAGCACCATGCCCTGGTGATAACCCTGGAGGCAAATGATAATAATAACAACAGATGTCAGATAACATTCAAAGAGAAGGCAGCATATATTTAGCAAGGACCTTATGCAACAGTGAGACCACATGGTGGATTATGAAGACTGGAGCCCTCTCCTCCTGTCCAGGCAATCCCAGTTCCCCCTGTTCTCTGTGGTCAGGCTCAGTTTACCTCACTCATTTCTCACTCTCATGGCCCCTGCAAGCATCAGAGTCTAGTCTCTGTTGTTGAGGAGTTGGGAGCAGAATGGTAGAATCTACTTGGTTGCTTAGAGCGGAGACAGATACGTAAATCTAACCCCCAACAGTTGTGTAAGATGGCTCCATTAGTTCACTCCTTATGGAGTCCATCTGCACTTGGGCCATGGGTCCTTGACAAGGTGTGAAGATGAGAGCAAGTAAAATGCCTTGAGAACTGACCAGAGGGGCCGAGTGGTGGCGCACCCAGTTAAGCGCACATAGTTCTACGCAAGAATCTGCGCAAGAATCCAGGTTTGAGCGCTGGCTCCCCATCTGAAGCAGGGATGCTTCACAAGTGGTGAAGCAGGTCTGCAGGTGTCTATCTGTCTCTCTTCCTCTCTATCTCCCCCTCTCTCAATTTCTCTCTGTCCCGTTAAAAAAAAAAAAAAAAAGCTGCCAGAATGGGTGGATTTGTAGAGGTACCGAGCCCTCCAGCAACTGGACGCAAAAAATAACTAAGCACTCGGGAGCTGGGCAGTAGCGGAGCAGGTTAAGCACAGGTGGTGCAAAGCACAAGGACTGGCATAAGGATCCTGGTTTGAGCCCCCAGCTCCCCACCTGCAGGGAGGTCGCTTCACAGGCGGTGAAGCAGATCTGCAGGTGTCTATCTTTCTCTCCTCCTCTCATCTTCCCCCCCTCTCTCCATTTCTCTCTGTCCTATCCAACAACAATGACATCAATAACAACAACAATAACTACAACAATAAAAAAAACATTGTTAAAGAGAAAAAAATAACTTAGCACTCATTAGAGCAGCTCTGTCTCATTTAGAGGACCCAGGTGGGCATTTTTTGAAGGCGAGTGATAAGTGAGGAGGAAGTAGAGTTTCTTGGGGACAGAACGACCCTCCCCTCACATGTGAACTTCATCAGGGTGTGGTAAGAACTGAGGGACACCCCCACCCTGTCAACCCCACCCCTGCACTCCTTCCAGTGTCCTGTGCTGTGAACAGTACGATGTTAGGGAAAGGAGGAGGAGGAGTAGAAAAAGAAGAGAAGGAGGAGGAGGAAAAAGAAAAAGAGGAGGAGAAGGAAGAGTAAAAGAAGGAGGAAGAGTAAGAGGAGGACCTAGAAGGGTAAGGGGCAGCTATTCCAACCTGCTCATCCACAGGCCAGATGTTACCTATATCCGCATGTATGTTTGGCATCTTTATGGCGAATGATCACCTGGGAAATTATGGGTATAATATAGTTGGGGAATTTCACATAAAAAATTAAATTAAGAAAAAAACTCTCGTAGGGGTGGGACTGGGTGGGAGAGCACCGTGGGAGAGTTTTGAATTTGCAAGTATGCAAATCCCCTCTCTGCCTCATGAAATATATGAAATAACTCATTAAAAATCCAACTCGTCAATGTCTTACTGAAGGGGAAATGTGCTCCTCTGAACTCACACGTGCTCATACAGCTGTTAGCAGCAGAGGCCCCTCATTGCAGGTCCCTATCTCCCCAGCTGGCTTCAGCCACCAGCCTCCCTGTTGTTTTATGTCCCCTGCCTGATCTCTGCACACAGCTGTGCTTCTGAGAACCTGTTGCTGGGCTGGAGAAATCAGAGGTGAGTTGCCCTGGACACTTGGAGGCCATTAAAAGGAGTCTGGCATTTATCTTCTCAGAGATGGTGGCCCATGAAAGCTCCCCTCCATGAAAGACAGGGCTGATATGACAGTATCACTGTGACTTGAATAAGTATTCTGGGGCTTGGGAGGTAACACAGGAGAAAAGCACAGAATTTTCAATCCTGATGAAAGTCTAAATTAGATCCCTGGTATCACATGCCAGAATGATGCTCTGGTTCTCTCTCTCTCTCTCTTCTCTCTCTCTCTCTCATTAATACATAATAAAATTTCATTTAAAAAGGGAAAATGCATATTCTGGTGTGTACTAAATACTCACTAAATAGTGAGCATATATGTTCACCCAAAGATATGACCTGAACTATTCATAGTAGGAATAGTTGTAAGAGTTCCAAATTGGAGAAGTCTGGAGAACTCTCACAACGCTAGAAGTGGACCTACCCTATCATCCTGCAATTCCTCTCTGGGGATATATATCCTAAGGAACCAAACACACCCATCCAAAAAGATTTATGTATACCTATGTTCATAGCAGCACAATTTGTGATAGTAAAAGCCTTCTCAATTTCTGGCTGTCTCTATCCAATAAATAAGTAAAGATAATAAATGTTTTAAAAATGAAATAAATTAAATTAAAAAGAAGTCCATATCCAGTTACCTCAGGAGAAAGGGAATGAGGGGACTGATGATCTGTATCTCAGAGGTGTCTCTTACATGGTGGGTTCAGGCTGTGACAAATCATCAAGTTGGGCCTTAGATCCTGTTCCCTGTTCCACTTGAGTACCATGCTATGAAAGTCAACTACATGGGCACCATGTTAGGAATGGTGCTGCTGGGGAGTCAGGCGTAGCGCAGTGGGTTAAGCGCAGGTGGCGCAAAGTGCAAGGACCGGCGTAAGGATCCTGGTTTGAGCCCCCGGCTCCTCACCTGCAGGGGAAGTCGCTTCACAGGCGGTGAGGCAGGTCTGCAGGTGTCTATCTTTCTCTCCCCCTCTCTGTCTTCCCCTCCTCTCTCCATTTCTCTCTGTCCTATCCAACAACAATGACAGCAATAATAACAACAATGATAAACAAGGGCAACAAAAGGCAAAATAAATAAATATAAAAAAAATTTTTTAAAAAAAGAAATGGTACTGCTGGCCACTTGAAAGCCATATTAAAAATGGTGGTGCTCTTCTGGGATAGTGGTCCTCCATCTTAAACATGAACAGAAGTAAGAGCAGCTCTGTAGGAGAGGAGCATACAAGGCTCGGGTCTGTGGAGACAAATGGGGGTGAGCTTGAGGGCCAGGAGTAATCTGAGAAGGGGCAAGGGTTGAAGGGCTGCTGGCACGTTCAGAGGAAAAAGGAGACGCTCTCATCTCTGGCCTCTTGGAAGCTGAGTGGAACCATCAGAGGGCCACACTGCTATGCCTTCACTGCTTGGAGTCAAGGTTTCAAAGTAACCAGAAGGGGAAAAAACGGAAAGGCAAGATATGTTGGTGAAACATTTATTTGCCTTAAAAAAAAAAATACACCACATGATTTTAAATCGTGTAATCGGGATGGATTTGGGTCATGGAAAGTCACCCCTCATAAATTTCCTGGAGAGGTGTCTAAAGAACCCCCCCTCCCTCCTTGGCCTTTTTCAGGTACCATCTGCTTTGGGATCCTCTCTCTCTCCCTCCTTTCTTCTCTCCTCCCCAACTCCACCAATATCTTTATCAAACGCTCGTTGAAACAGACAGGAAAAATATTTCCAGCAGTGAAAGCTTGAACTTGTTGCCTCATGTTCTTCTCAGATTTCCAAAGTGAGGAGGCCTGGAGAACATGTTTCCAATATCCTCTCATCTCCCTTCTGCAAGGAGGAGGTTCTGACCCCTGCTGTCTGGGGTGGGTGGGGAGAAGTTGGAGTGGGGTCAGGCCTGTCAGAGAGGGAGAGGCCACTCACCAGGAGCAGAGCAACCCTTCCCCCACTCCCCTTAATACATTTAACCTGGAGAAGGCACCGGCTCCAGTCCAGATTAGATTACAGGCTTGAAGATGGTGGGCTCAACAAATGGTAAGTGGCGGCGGGTGGGCCTGAGCTAATCTCTGTTGACACACGTCTAATGCAAGGCCCGTGTGTGTGTGGAAGCCTGGGCCTGCCCAGATGACCGAGGGGGGAGGCGAGGCCCAGGCAAAGCCACCGGGATGCCTGTCGCTTTTAATCTGAGAGCGCCCGGAGTGTGCATGGTGTTATTTAAAGGTCTCCCAGTACCAGCTAAATGTCCCTGCCTCCTGCGGGCGATGGGGTCAATTTCATCTTTTCTCCGAACCAGGGGTTTGGGGGTGATCGGATGTCTCTACGAAGTTCCTGAGGCTCACCTCCCTGGGAGGTAGAGAATGATACAATTCGCTCCTTCCAAGGCCCTGTGTGGACCCCCCCCCCCCCCCCCAGCTTTAACTCTATGAGAGTCACAGAGACAAAGGGCAAGGCTCATCCTATCAGCTATCAGCTTCTCACTCTGTCATGATGCTGGGCAGATGGCAACTCCCACAGCCTCAGTTCCCTCATTGGGATACTGTCTGGTCCCCCTCCTGCACAAATACTAGCTACTTAATGAATCATCTGCAAAGTGAGAGCACCTATGGGATAAACACAGTTGACTTCACACACACACACACACACACACACACACACACACACACACACACACACACACACACGAGAATTGGGTCAAGGAAACATGGATCCCAATGGATCCCATGCCATGCTGCCATGCTCCGTGTTTAAGTTGTGCCTTCTTTATCCTCCTCCAGTTCCCATCCCGAGGGCTAGACCACAGGGCTCACTGTAACCCCTTTGTTCACAAGTCTGCCTCAGATGACTGCCCAGGTTAGGAACACAATCAAGACTTGGCAAACAGTGAAGTGAGTGAACCAAGTGAATATGAAAAGTGCCCCGGGAGGGTGCGCCTGTTTGAGCACATATGTTTTAATGTGCAGGGACCTGGGTTCAAGCCCCAGGTCCCCACCTGCAGGAGGAGAAACTTTGTAAGCAGCGAAGCAGTGCTGCAGGTGTCTTGATCTCTCTCACCTTATCTTCCTCTTCCCTCTTGATTTCTGTCTCTATCCAATAAAGAAATTTATAAATAAATCAATAAATTTTAAGAAAGTGATTTTAACCGCCTCCCCCACCCAAAGACTTAGGAGACAGACACACGAACTATTTAACAGTCTTGCCTATCATTTTATTCCCCCTATCTCCTCTCCAATAAGATGAAATATTCTGCTTCAAAATATTCACTGAGCACTGAGCACTCTGGAACTGGATCTTGTAATCCAGTGTGGGGCTTGGACTTCAGCACTATTACTTGCTTTCTCATTTGTACCATGGAGATAAAAGTAGCATCCACTTAGTGAAAATTTTGTAAAGTCCAAATGAGTCTGTAGATGTAAAGTTCAGAAAAAAGTGCCCAGCACATTGATAACCGTTATTTGTATTCATTCATAAGTGCTAGATAATAATGATATATATTTATTTTATATTTATTTATTTATTCCCTTTTGCTGCCCTTATTGTTTTCATGTTGTAGTTGTTATCATTGTTGTTGGATAGGACAGAGAAGAATTGAGAAAGGAAGGGAAGACAGAGAGGGGGAGAGAAAGATAGACACCTGCAGACCTGCTTCACTGCTTCTAAAGTGACCCCCCTGCAGGTGGGAGTTCCAGCCAGGGGCTGGAATCTAGTGCAGGGACACAGCTTAGGGCTAAGGTACAGGACTTCTATGCCTGAGGTCTCAGGTTCAAACACAGCATCTCACATGCCAGAGCTGAGTGGTTCTCTGGTCTCTCTTGCTCTCATACAATATAAACAAAATAAATTAAACCTAGTTGAGTTAATTCAGGGCTATAAATAATACCAGAAAACACAAAGGGGGACTATAGAGACCTGAGGAATTCTTAAAAATCACTTTTGGGTGGGATTAGAGAGCATAACGGTTATGCAAAGAGACTTTCATGCCTGAGGCTCCATAGTCCCAGGTTCAATCCCCCTGCACCACCATAAGCCAGAGCTGAGCGGTGTTCTGGTAATCAACATCATCATCACTTTATTGAGGTCTGACTCACACCCCAAAGGCTAGAGGTAGTTGATACATCTAACTGATGACTCTGGAGGTCAGTTTACCCTTGTGAAATCACCACCACTCTCTACCCCACACATCGCTCCAACACTTCCCAGAGTTTGTCTTTGCCTTCTTTATCTGTGTCCCCATAACACTTCTATTCTCTCAGGGGAAAAAAAATCAAGTATACGAGATGGCACTATGAACAAAAGGCACTGGGATGTATGCTAGATCTTTCAAATTGCATCATTTTGCAGAACTGAAGTCTGTTTGCCTTTGGCTGCCATGTTCCTATCACTGGTCCCCTCCCCCATCCCTGGTCACCACCATCTACTCTCCCTTCTGTGAGTCTATTTTAGATTCCAACATATAATAAGCATCAAGTAGTATTTGCCTGAATGTGCCTGGCTTATTTCACTGAGTGTGATGCCCTCCAGGTCCATGTGTTATAACAAGACATTCTCCTGTTTGGAGGATGAGTGACATGCCACTGTCCATAGCTGCTGGATTTTCTGAATCCATTCATCACTCCACAGCTAGGCTCCTGTGAGCTGTGAGAGGTGCTATGATGTTCATGGAAATACATCTCTCTTCAAGATCCTGACTTCAGTTTTATTTTTGGTTACATATCCAAAAGTAAAATTGTTGGTTCATATGGGTTATTCTATTTTTCTTTTTGAGGAAACTTCATACTCTTTCATAATGGCCAAGTGAACTGACACTCCCACCCAAGACTTCTCTATACCCCACCAACATTAGTTATCTTTTTGATAATGACCATCCCAACAGGTGTGAGTTGGTGTCTCATAGGGATTGGAATTCTCATTGCCCCAACACTAAGTACCTCTTCTATGCCTAGTGGCTGCTTGTATGTCTTTGGAAAATGTCTAATCCATTTCTCTACCCACTTCTGAAAGTGTTGTTTATTACTGAATTATAGTAGTTCTTACTACATATTGTATACACTAACTCTGCCATATGTGTGTGTGTGTGTGTGTGTGTGTGTGTGTGTGTGTGCGTGTGTGTGTGCCTTTCATGAAGACTATTTTAAAAATAAAGTAAACCAGGTATGAGGTATGCTTTTATTTTTATTTAGTATATTATATTTAGTATACACACTTAAAATTTACCCCCTAATAAAGCACTGCATAGTCTAGGAAGTATGAATTATCAAGCTGACTGAGGAAAGAGGCTATTTTTTACATGGAAGAAACTGATAATTCCTATATTTGGGTCAGAAGATAGGCACAGGTGAGTTGCTTTGCACTTTATTCCAGCAATACAGCCCATGGCAAAAGATAGCACGGAAAGCAGTTGCATCAAGAATCATAAAAGCCCAAATCCTTACTAGTTGACTAAATTGGTATATTAAAGGGGTGCTTTGCCAGGGTCAAATCCTGTAGGAATACGACACAAAATAATTCACTAAATAACCAAAGAAAGGTGTGTAGCGATCTCAGTAGATTTATGAAAGACAACTGAAAAAAAAAATCAATGTCCATTCACCAAAAACCTTTCAGAAAACTTGGAATGGAAGAAAAGATTTTTCTTAAATATTCTTGGTTTTACCTCAAACTTTCAGCCAGAGTGATATGTCGTGGTGACTTTCTACAGTACTTTGATCAAGATCAAATAAGACAATGATACTTACTTTCACTACTTTCACCATTAACATTTGATCTTTTACCTGGAAGGTTTAGGCAATGTAGTAATGCATAGAACTGAAATAAATAGGCATTAAAAGGACAAAAAGTGTCATTTGCAGATGATCTAATATTCTACTTCAGTAAACAAGGGCAACAAAAGGGAAAAAAATGGCCTCTAGGAGCAGTGGACTAGTAGGGCAGGCACTGAGCCCTGACAATAACCCTGGAGGCATTAATAATAATAATAATATTCTACTTTGAAAACACAAAGGGATCCATTGAAATATTTGTGTCATGCTGGGAAAGGACCCAAGTAAGGGGGTGAGAGTGTTTTGCAGATACCTATCATGGGGAGATGAGAAATTACACCCATGTGTCAACAACTTTTACTGTAAACCATTAACTTCCCAATAAAACAATAAAAAATAAAAAAGATTCAGCAAAAGTAGCAGTAATTTTGACACACACATACACACACATGAGTGCTTAGGAAAATACTAAAAAAATTAGTACAAAACACAGTACCCACACAGAGAAAATTGTGAGACATTCCAAACAGGCATAGAAAAGATTTAATGAAATAAAGAGTTCCAGCATTGCACAACCATCAATCCCTCCCGACCCTCATTGTTTAAGATGCTTTGTGATTCTCAAAATACTGGCAATTATCTTTCTTTCTTTGGGGAGATGTACATTAGGGAAGGCAGTGTGTCAAAGTCATTTGCTTTCAAGATCATTTGGATGACTAAATGCATGAGATTAGCCAATAATTTCTTTTGAAAAGTGAAAGTCTTTGCCTTCCAGATACTGATGCTATCTAACGACCAAAATCAGATTGTTGGCATCAAAAGAAGAGTCGGTGGGATATGCTTGGAGGGCTGGAGAACTGAACACAGAAACAAGCCAGCACTTCGCTGTATGATGACATGGAAGCATAGATCAGAGGAAAGAAGATTTTCTCAGAACACGGGTGCTGGGAACATTGGTATCAAAGTCCTAGAACCCCATCGCCTCTAAAGACCACCTTTGAGTGTCGTTATGTCTCCACTAAGCTCCATCATGTCTTTGTCTGAAATCTCTCAATAGCCAAACTGTCTCTGGGTGGTGGTGGGGCAGGGGGACAGAAGGAGGCAGGTCTTTAAGGATCCAGGAAGGAAAGAGAGAAAGGATGGTGATGTCATCTCAGCTGGGTGAATTCAGACCTCCTTTCCTTTGTCAGCCCCAACTCTAGGCCATTTACAGCAGCAAAATCCCTCCAATGCCAACAAATCCTCCCAAAACCTAAATATCCCCCTTAATCCAGCAGCTTTTGTTTGGCCTCAGGATCTGTCTGGTACAACAGAAAGAAACTTAGAGGAAGAATGACAGTTCTGGTTGGCCCACTGTATGTCATTAGACCTAGATAAGCTCAGGAGACAAGAAGAATGCTCTGGCAGATCCCAGTTCAAGCCTCACCTCCCTCAGTTTTTAGCTGTGTGATTTCTGAGCCAAGTGGACAGCCCTTTGTCTGTCCCTGGGTTAGGAGACTGACTACCTATGCCAAGGGATCATAGTCAGGATTAAGTCAGCTACAGGCCTTATCTCCCTTGAGCCTCTGCCATGACCTCCTCATACATTACTTGTACCTGTCCCCAAGGGATGGATCACAGTAGGGGCTAAATGGTTTAGGGTATGCAAAGGTCTTACAAGAGTTCTGGAACATGCTAAGTGAATATCATATGCTACCTCACTTGCATTCCATACTTGATTATTTGTATTCCAGCTAATTCCAGGAATTTATGAAGTAGTCTGTTAAGAGTGGTTATGATTATTCTTAATCCTCTTAATGACATCCTCTGTTATGACTTTCTCTCTATTCATAAAGATTTGTTAGTACTTAGTGAACTGATTTCCTTTCTTAAAAAAATTCTTTGAAATGTTCTAAAAAGTTATCTTTATTTATTTATTGGATAGAGACAGCCAGGAATCGAGAGGGAAGGGGGTGATAGGGAGGGAGACAGAGAGACACCTACAACCCTGCTTCACCATTCACAAAGCTTTCCCCCTGCAGTTGGGGACCAGGAGCTCGAACCTGGGTCCTTGCGCACTGTAATGTGTGCACTCAACCAAGTGCGCCACCACCCAGCCCCCCATGAACTGATTTTCTTTCTTCACTTTTCTCAGTTGTCTTGTAGGGAGCAGTTCTGCTTCCTGGGGTCATTTCCCTTTCTACAGTTCACTTCCCAGCTCCCAAAAAAAGAGACTTTGCAAAGTCATGAGTGTGTGTGTGGGGGGAGCCAACCCTGAATTTGATTTCTACTCAACCTTCTCAAGAAAAATGAAGACGCCGCCTCCAAGACCTGGCCAAGTTGCGTGTTCAGTCAAAATGAGCCCCATGTGACACTATAGCACTTGAGACTGGAGGCTTCGTGCATTTAATTTTTTCTACTGTTTGGAGACAAGGGGCAAGACCATCTTAGTCCACTTGCAATGTACCCACTGCCATATTAGTTTCCCAACATCCTCCGCTGTTAACCCCATCAAAGGCATGAATGATATCATTTTCAAAATCTCTGAGCTCAGTATTTTCCATACCCTCAGCATCTGAAGAAGGTGATGTTTTATAGCCCATCTCTTGGTACACTGAGATTTTTTTTTTTCCCTGATTCCTGTTAGCCATGAGTAGAAGAAATAAAATTATTCTGTCACATCTTGGACAGAACTTGAAGGCATCATGCTGAGTGTAAAAAGCCAGAAAGAGAAAGAGGATGACTGTGGAGTGATCTCACTGATAAGTGGAACTTAAGAAGCAAGGACAATAAGGGAACACATAAGGTGGCATTGACTGTGTGTGTCATATTGCATCAAAGCAAAGGACTCTGGAAGGAAGGAAGGAAGGAAGGAAGGAAGGAAGGAAGGAAGGAAGGAAGGAAGGAAGGAAGGAAGGAAGGAAGGAAGGAGAGAGATAGGAGGGAAGGGTAATGGAGTCCTGGTATATGATCAAGACCGAAAAGGGGGGCAGGAGTTTTGCAGACACCTAGTATGGGGAGACAGGAGGTTGTACCTATGTGTCAATAATTGGACTATAATCTATTAAACTCTCCCCCATAAAGTATATTTTTAAAAATCAAACTTGAAAAAAAAATCTATGGTAGGAAAGCCTTGTGCCCTTACCTCCATGATTAGGACTTCACACTGGTCTATTTCCACTTTCCCAGAGGAGAGTACAAGCTCACAGGTCACAATGTCTCAGCCAGTGCTGGGTCGCTACATGATGGCTTTCTCTCTATATAGCCTGGACGTGGGGCAGGCTGGACATCTAGACCTGTGTCACCACATTCAACGATGTCCATACGACAGTGAGATCACTTGGTGACACATTTCTCACAGTTAGTTACCTTTCCACTATGAGATGCCTGAGGATAGTGTACAAGAGAGGAGTCTGGATGCTGCCCCATCAGTTCATTTCACTCAGATCACCTCTGAAAAGCAGCCAAGACAGAGACAGAGCGACACACCAATACCGTGGGATTCCTGAAAACAAGGTGGAGGGAGTGACCCCAGCAGAGGACTTCAGGATAGGGAGTGGGGGCAGTCAGAGGCACACCTGGTTCAGTGCATATAGTAGAAAGCGCAAAGACCCACGTAAGGACCCAGTTCAAGCCCCCAGCTCCCCACCTGTGGGGGGTGGAGGAAGCTTCACAAGCATCAGAGTAGGTCTGCAAGTGTCTCTCTTTCTCTCTCCCCCTCCACTCTCAATTCCCACTATATATTCAGTAAAAAGGATAAAAAAAAGTTACCGGGAACTGTGGATTCTTAACACCGACACCAAGCCCCATCGATAACCCTGGAGGCAAAGGAGAAATATTTCAGATCTTCTTGCTCACTTGAAGTTACTCAGAGCCACACATTTTCCATCTAACACCTTCACTAGTGGGATTACTTCTTTTGCAAGTAGAAGTGCAGGTACACACACACACACACCCTACATTTGTTGATGTTGGTCCCAAGTCTGTGTGTGTGTGTGTGTGTGTGTGTGTGTGTGTGTGTGTGTGTGTGTGTGTGTGTGTACACAAAGAAGATATTGGGGAAACAGCACACCACAAGTTACTGTAGCCAGTGAGATTGTTTCCTACTTTATTCTTCATGTTTTTATTTTCTGTAGTGTCTGCATTTTTACAGTGGCCACATGCTAATTTTATAATCAACAAGAACATACACATACAAAAAAAAAATGATGACTTTATTTCCATTCAGGGAATTTTTTTCCCCTCTAAAAGGAATCCATCTGGGGACAGCAGTTTCTTTCCCCTGTGTGAAGCCCAAGGGAGAGATGGAGCCGGGGCTGGGCCTTTGTAGTAACTGTCTCCAGACCACACTAAATCCAATCTTCTCATTTGGAGTCATTTGCTTTCCGGACGGTAGGGCTGTGATGGATCCCAGATTCAGTACTCGTGGCATCTCAATCAGCTGTGTTTAGATGCCGCTGTGACATAAGATTATGACGTTTTGATGGGATTAGGAGATAGCTTTGCTTTAATCTATAAAGCCCTGTATGCTTTGGGATCTGATTACCCTGGCAATTCCCTTCCTCAGTCCCAGCAATTAAGATTAGCCAGAATGTTCCTGTTAATGATGCCTATATGGTGTGTGTGTGTGTGTGTGTGTGTGTGTGTGTGTGTGTTTCCTGGCTTTGTTTCCCTTCTCCCTTTTCTGTTTAAGGCCTGGAATAAACTTCTCTCTCTCTCTCTCTCTCTCTCTCTCTCTCTCTCTCTGTCTGGATCTCATCTTCTAATTTGAGAAGGTTGGCTATGTCTCATCCTTCTCTGCTTCCTAGAGAAGCCATCTTTGCAATGTCTGCTTGCTCTTCTTTAGCGGGGGTGGGGGATGGGAGAAGTAGGGGAATGGGGGGGGCTCACTCTTGTTTCATTTCACTGGCTCTATTTGTCCTCCATGCCATCAATTTCAGTGGTGGAGTGAGTTGTTTTTTTTTTTTTTGTTGTTTTTTTTTTACATCCATCCAAGAAATGATAGAGCTTGATTTACTGACAAAAAAAAAAAAATTAATGAAACGCCTTCTGCTTAAGGAAGTTTGGTCAGTTTGCCATAACCACATTGGCTCTGGGTTTTATTTTCCAGAGAGGATCTGCTCCCAGATTCTTTAAACTGTAGGGATTTATGGTCTGTGGTTGTAGCATTGTTAAATTCTCTCAGGCTTCTAGGGCCACGAAAATACTGTTCTATGAAAGACAGAACAAAACAACAGTGACCAGAGAGCTGGCTCAGACGTAAAGCAAAGGACTTACAAACATGAGGTCCTGAGTTCAGTCTTCACTATCACATATACCACAGTGAAGCTCTTGTTCTCTCTCTCTCATTAATAAATAAATCTCTGAGCATCAATAATCAAACAGCATCTCCTCAATAAAAAAATAGCTTTTTCTTTTTAAGAAAGATCATTAGAAGGTGGAGGTCTGATTCACCACCTTAGAAGTCCAGTGCACTTGAGAAGCTTGGTATCATTTCTCTGGATGTCCTGGCGTGTCCTTCAGTCCAAATTTCCACTTTAGCCTCTACCCAGGAAGACTGGCCTGTAAGGTCAGCAGGAACAAATGTCCCCCCATTAAAGAAGAACAAGCAGGGGGCAGGTGGTAGTGTAGCAGTTGAAGCACACATAGTGCAAAGCACAAGAACTAGTGCAAGGATCTCAGTTTGAGCTCCTGGCTCCCTGCAGGGGCAGGGGTTCATTCTGTAGGTGGTGATGCAGGTCTGCAGGTGTCTAGCTTTCTCTATCCCTCTCTGTCTCCCCCTCCTATCTTTGTCCTGCCAACAGTGGAAAAAATGGCCTCCAAGAGCAGTGGATTAGTAGTGCAGGCACTGAGCTCCAGTGATAATCCTGGAGGCAAAAAATAATAATAATAAAGAAAAGAAGGAAGGAAGGAAGGAAGGAAGAGAGAGAGCAAACATTGCAAAGATGAAGAAAGAAAGAAAGAAAGAAAGAAAGAAAGAAAGAAAGAAAGAAAGAAAGAAAGAGCAAACATTGCAAAGATGGCTTCTCCAGGAAGCAGAGGAAAGAGAGACATAGCCAACCTTCTCAAATTGGAAGGTGAGATCCAGAGAGAGAGGTGGAAGATTAGAGATGAACTTAGTCCTGGCCTTAAGCAGAAAAGAGAGAAGGGAAACAAAGCCAGAGCGCGTGCGCGTGCGCGCACACACACACACACACACACACACACACACACACACACACACCTTACAAACTCATTTGCCTTCTGAATTTCAGTTGTCTTTGACTAAAGCAACACATTCACAAGAGACAAGTCAGAAAAAGAGAGAGGCCTGGGCTTTTACTCTCTCAGCTCTTTCACTCTGGGACTGAGCTCCCCCACTAAGGCCACAGTCACTCCCCAGCAGTCCTTCCCTGCAGTTACATTCTCTCCAAGTTCTAGAATCCTCTATGTCTCCACGCTTACATGCTCACTGCTTCCAGCTTCCTCTTTTGCAAGGTGACAGGTATCCCAGGATGCTTCACTAGCATTCCCACTTCCTTCAGTCCTGCCAACAATTTTGCAAATTTTCCCATATGACATACTTTCTTCGATTCCTTCTGTAGTATGAACCTTCCCCCCTCTCTTTTTAAATATTCTCTTTCTTTTTTGAAATTTTATGTTTTTACTTATCTTTTCAATAGAAACAGCCAGAAATTAAGAGGGGGTAGGAGGCAAATAGAGAGGGAGAAACACCTGCAGCCCTGCTCCACCACTCGCAAAGCTTTCTCCCTAAAAGTGGGGACTGGTGGCTCAAACCTGGGTCCTTGTGCATTGTAACATGTGCGCACCACCAGGTGTGTCACCACCGCTCCGTAGTATGAACCTTCTCTCTGTTTAGTCAGGACCCTGGCCATTGTGGCTGAGAGCTAGGTTTCTGTAGAAAAACAAACACCCCGCCAAACCAGAAATCTTACTCTGTTCTTGCTATGTGAGTTTAGAAGTGAATTCATAACCCCAACTTAAATTACCCCATCAATAAAATACACAACAATGTTGAACTCATGGGGTAGATGAGATGGCTGAGTCCACAAAAGGTGACAGCAGGCATGGCACACAGCAGTCACCCAATAAAAACCACCACCCCCCCGACTCTTCTACTCAAGAGCAACCTCTCCTTAGGCCCAGAGCCCACTATTTTTAGGACTTCCCTCAGTTGGCACTAGGTTCAATGACTGGGTATGATCTCTGGCAGTATGGGGGTAGCAAATGGCTGAAAATGAGCTAGCAAAGAAAAAGATGGCCCCCCAGAGGCGCCGGTTTCACCTTCTCCAATATCTTTTTATTTTATTTTATTTTATTTATTCCCTTTTGTTGCCCTTGTTGTTTTATGTTGTAGTTATTGTTATTGATGTTGTCGTTGTTGGATAGGACAGAGAGAAATGGAGAGCGAAGGGGAAGACAGAGAGGGGGAGAGAAAGATAGACATCTACAGACCTGCTTCACTGCCTGTGAAGCGACTCCCCTGCAGGTGGGGAGCTGGGGGCTCAAACCGGGATCCTTATGCCGGTTCTTAAACTTTGTGCCACATATGCTTAACCTGCTGTGCTACCGCCCGACTCCCTAACCTCCAATCTTATCAGAATAGTGGGACCTGGGTAGGTAACAATGGCTGTTACTCACTGAAGTCCACCCTTCCCTCTGCTCCACGGTCCTTCATCTGTTGCCTCAGCACTTATTACAACTGGCTGTGCTGCCTCTGTCTCTACTGCATCTATTGGAGATCAAGTGAGGCCTGGGACCTGTCTTCATCTCATAGTCTAGTTCCCCACACTTATGAAAATGTTCAAAAGAGTGAGAAGAGGATGAACAAGAGAGAGAGAGAGAAAGGGAAAACAGGGATCCTTTGAAATCTGGATGATATGGGGAGAGTCTATCAAAGAGACGAGACCAAACTTCAACCTTTAAAAATAGGGAAAGAACGGGGAGAAAAGGAAAGAGGGAGGGCATTTGAAAGTAGTCAACAGTGTGAGTGAGACTTGGAGAGGAAGAAGAGACAGGACCATGGGGGAAAATGGGAAAATTTATACAAATATAGACAGACACTTGTAATAGTTTTTGGTTTTGTTTTTCTTTTTCCTCCAGGGTTATCACTGCCTGTACCAGGAATCCACTGCTCCTGAAGGCTATCTGTTTTTCCCTTTTGTTGCCTTTGTTGTTATATTGTTGTGGTTATTATTATTGTTCTTATTGATGTCCTTGTTGTTGGATAGGACAGAGAGAAATGAAGAGAGGAGGGGAGACAGAGAGGGAGAGAGAAGATAGACACCTGTTGACCTGCTTCACCGCTCGTGAAGTGAACCCCCTCCACACAGGTGGGGAGCCGGGGGCTATCACCAGGATCCTGTGCAGGTCCTTGTGCTTCATTCCATGTGCGCTTAACTGCTGCACTACTGCGCGACCCCCAGAAATAATAGTTAACCCATATCTTAACCCTGGAACAGCTGCTGCAGCTAACAATGGAGGGAATGGGGCTAGAGATCTGGTGGTGGGAACGGTGTGGAAATAGCTTCTAATTTTGGGAATCAATATTAAATCTAAAAAGACAGCTAGATAGAAAACAGAAGAAGAAAAATGAGGGAGAAAACAGCAGGTGGGGAGAGGGCTCAGTGGCCGTGCTCAGGTGTTGCCTGCAGGAGGTCCTGACTTTAATGTCCATCTTCAGTGCATGTGCCGGAGTGATGCTCTGGTCTCTCTGTTTCTCTGTCTCTCTGTCTCCCTTTCTCTTGGCACTAGGGCTATTGCTGGAGCTTGGTACCTGCACAAGGAGTCCATAACTTCAGGATAATTTTTTCATTTTATAGATACAGAGAAATTGAGAGGAAAAGGAGAGAGAGGACGAGGAAGAGAGATACCTGCAGCACTGTTTCATCACTTGTGAGCCTTCCACGAGAAGGTGGGGGCAAAGGATCAAACCTGGGTCCTTAGCATGATAATCTGTCTGCTCATCTGTGTGTACATCTGCCTGGTCCCTGGCCTCTCTCTCCCTTAATAAATAAATCAGCCTTATCAGTAGGGAGACAACCTATTGATTCTATTCCAAGCAGAGGACATGCAAGCACAGGAGGACTGGGAAGCACGTGAACCCTGTTGACCGAGACAGAGCTGGCGTGTGTTGGAGTGGAGGGAAATAGGGGTAGATAGTACCTTATTAAAGGCACTGCCACCATCCTAACAAATATGTGGACGGAGCAGGTGACAATCACTCTGCAAAGAGTACAGTTTCCAGAAGTGATTCCAGGAGGTTTCTTCCACCTTAAGGCTCTCTGGTCTTCCTCCCCAGGTCAAGCAGAAGTAGAGACAATGAGTTGAGTTACCTGTTTATTGGGTCACGGCTAAATTTAATGCCTCCCTCCTCCTTCAATGCAGGGAGGCTGGAAGACATAGTGGAGTGGGAGGGGGGTGCTCAGGAGGGAGAGATCAGAGGCATGCAGATGAGTTGAGCAGGTTGGTGGCACTGGACCCCAGACTGACCTCAGTGTGACCCATAGCCGCTGAATCTCAGGAAATAGCAGGTGATAACATGACGGATCTACAGAAGGCTTCCAGCTATGGGTCTAGATCTACCTGCCAGTGCCCATGTCTGGCTGAGAAGCAATTACAGAAGCCAGACCTCCCACCTCCTGCACACTATAAAGAATTTTGGTCCATACTCCCACAGGGATAAAGAACAGGGAAGCTTACAATGGAGGGGATGGGATACAGAACTCTGGTGGTGGGGACTGTATGAACTTGTACCCCTGCTATCTTACAATCTTTTCAATCACTATTAAATCACTAATATTTTTTTTTTAAAGAAGGCTTTTGGGAAAAGGATGGAGAAGATTCTGGGGAGATCCAATACCCCCAGAGGAAAGACTTGTGACCATGACTTCAGCCCCCAGAAAAGTGCAGGGATCACTGTTCAGTGGGTCTCAATTCTCACATTCAAGGCCCCTACCACAGGCCATGTGAGACAGAGCAGGGAGAGAAGCAGGACTGCGGAGTGGATTAACCATTGTTCTTCTTTTTAAAAAAAAAATTCCTTTATTGGGGAATTAATGGTTTACATTCAATAGTAAATACAATAGTTTGTACATGCATAACATTTCCTAGTTCTCCATATAACAATACAACCCCCACTAGGTCCTCTGTCATCCTTTTTGGACCTGTATTCTGTCCCCACCCACCCCAGAGTCTTTTACTTTGGAGTAATATGCCAATTCCAGTTCATGTTCTACTTGTGTTTTCTTTCTTTTTTTAAAATTTCTTTATTGGGGAATTAATGTTTTATATTCAACAGTAAATGCAATAGTTTGTACATGTATAACATTTCTCAGTTTTCCATATAATACAACCCCTGCTAGGTCCTCTGAAGGACCTGTATTCTCCCCACCCATTCCCCCAAAGAGTCTTTTACTTTGGTGCAATATGCCAATTCCAGTTGAGGTTCTACTCATGTTTTCTCTTCTGATCTTGTTTTTCAGCTTCTGCCTGAGAGTGAGATCATCCCATATTCATCCTTCTGTTTCTGACTTATTTCACTCAACATGATTTTTTTCAAGGTCCATCCAAGATCAAATGAAAACGGTGAAGTCACCACTTTTTATAGCTGAGTAGTATTCCATTCTATATATACCACAACTTGCTCAGCCACTCATCTGTTGTTGGACACCTGGGTTGCTCCCAGGTTTTGGATATTACAAATTGTGCTGCTAAGAACATATGTGTACACAGATCTTTTTGGATGGGTCTGTTGAGTTCCTTAGGATATATCCCCAGGAGAGGAATTGAAGGATCATAGGATAGGTCCATTTCTAGCCTTCTGAGAGTTCTCCAGACTGTTCTCCATAGAGGCTGGAACAATTTACATTCCCACCAGCAGTGCATGGAGGTTCCTTTGACCCCACACCCTCTCCATCATTTGTTGCTGCTACCTTTTCTGATGTATGAAATTCTCACAGGAGTGAGGTGGTATCTCATTGTTGTCTTTATCTGCCATTTTTCTGACAATCAAAGACTTGGAGCATTTTTTCATGTATTTCTCGGCCTTTTGGATCTCTTCTGTGGTGAATATTCTGTCCATGTTCTCTCCTCATTTTTGGATGGAGCTATTTGTTTTCTTGTTGTTGAGTTTGGCAAGCTCTTTATATATTCTGGCTATTAGCCTCTTGTCTGGTGTATGGCATGTAAAGATCTTCTCCTATTCTGTGAGGGGTCTCTTTGTTTGGATTGTGGTTTCTTTTGCTGCGCAGAAACTTTAATTTGATGTAGTCCCATAGGTTTATACTTGCCTTAGTCTTCTTGTAACTGGATTTGATTCATTGAAGATATCTTTAAAGTTTAAGTGGAAAAGAGTTCTGCCAATATTTTCCTCTAAGTATCTGATAGTTTCTGATCTAACATCCAAGTCCTTGATCCACTTGGAATTTGCTTTTGTATTTGGTGAAATATAGTGGTTCAGGTTTTCTTATTTTCAATGTTATTTATTTCTGCCCTGACTTTAGTGATTTCCGTCCTTCTGGTTGCTTTAGAATTCCTTTGTTGTTCTTCTTCTAGGTCTTTAAGATGTGCAATCAGGCTGTTTATTTGTGCTTTTTCTTGATTCCTAATGTGTGCTTGTATGGCTCTGAACTTCCCTCTCAGTACTGCCTTATCTGCGTCTCAAATATTTTGATAGCTTGTGTCTTCATTTTCATTGAAATCTTGAAACATTTTGATTTCTTCCTTTGTTTCTTCTTTGACCCAGTAGTTGTTAAGACAGAGAGAAATTGAGGGTGGGGGACAAGAAAGGAGAGAGACACCTGCAGCCCTGCTTCACCACTTGTGAAGCTTTGTCCCTGGCAGTTGGGGACCAGGGGCTTGAACCTATGTCTTTGAGCACTGCAGTGTGTGCACTTAACCAAGTGTGCTGCCACCCAGCCCCCTAGGTGAGCTATCTCTCTCCACCCCTTGTTGGTCTCCCATTTCCCTTTCCTGAATGTTAACCATTGTGGTTTCCCCAAGTGTGGGAAAGAGAGGACTCCAGGGCTGGGCTCTGATAGCAATTCAGCTGGCAGAGGCCTGGGCCAGCTGGGGCAAACTGACCACTTCTGAAACCCAAGAAATAGGAATTTGAATCTACTCTGTGTGCCTTCCTAAGTGGGTGACTTTGGGCTGATCAGATGAGCTCTCTGAGTTTTATGCCCGTTAAGAAGGGGAAAAGGGTGACAACACAGGAGTGCCTGAGTGGAACTTCTTCCAGGGAGAAGGCGAGGTGGGGTGACAGACTGAGGACCCAGCACAGAGGACACTTCTCCACCTGGGGGTCCTGGGAGGTAGGCAGCCCAGGTGGAGTTCAGATGCTCAGCTCAGATGACACGGAGCAGGAGTAGGGAGCTGGCCCATGAGCATCTGATCCTCGAGTCTCACTACCTCAACACAGAGGGAGGAGAGGCAGGGGTGTGAGTGACGTGCTAAGAAGCCCCCCATCCACCCCCATCCCCGAGAGCATTCTATTCCAGAGCTTTCAAAGGTCCCCCCTCTTCCTCTTACAGGAACCAAACTTTAATGAGCAGAGGCAGGGAGTGAAAGAGAAAGAAACCAGACAAGCAGACCGCACCCCCACCCCACCCCCCAAACAGGTCATGTTGTGTTCAGAAGGGAAGCTTTGAAACTTTGCACATGTGACCACAGCAGAGAATGCTTGGGCCTCTGTGGGCCCTGTCTGACAGTGAGCCCGGAAAAGGGGTAAAGAAGAAATGAAAGGGGAGGAAGGAAAGGAAGAAATTAAAGGAAGGGACTGAAGGGGCGTTGAGGGGAAAGGACAAGAGAGGAAGAGCAAAAGATTCTGCTCACAGGGGAGCCCCGGAAGTGAATCAGCTTGGGACGCTTGTCTCCAATGCCATGGTCTTCTTGTCATGGTCGGGATGGTGAAGAGGTACAGGCTACTTTTTGAGGGCAGGGTGGGTGGGTGGGGTGGGGTGCAGACTCTGTATCCTCATGCTACAGCCAAGGCTGCTGAGAGAGATTAAGTGACTTAACCCAAACACACAGCCATGAAGGACGAGGTCAAAGTGTGAGCCCAATCCAGAGTCTCCAGTCATGTGGGAATCAGCGATCATTGTCTTTGCTTCCCTGAATGTTGCAAAGGCAGAAGGAATGTGGAAGAGGGGAATGAATGAACGTACAGGACACACAGTCTAGCAGTGTCCCTGCTAGGGCTTCTGCCAGTAACACTCTGGCCCCAATCACAGCTGCCTGCAGATGTCACCAAACACCTCCTGGGGAGAAGTCACCCCTGGTGAGCACCCCTGACAAAGGGAAGGCATCAAGGTGAGCCAGCTGCCCCTGCTGGGGAAGTCCCATAATACCACTCGTCTCCTATGGTTCACCTGTCTCCTGCAAGGTGGTGGCACATTGGTTGTGCGCATGGTGTTCCCATGTGCAAGGATCTGGGTTCAAGCCCCCAGTTCCCACCCACTGGGGGGAAGTTTCACAAGCAATAAAGCAGTGTCACAGAAGTCTCTCTCTCTCTCCCTCTCCCTCTCCCTCTCCCTCTCCCTCTCCCTCTCCCTTTCTTCTTTCCCCTTTCCCCTTTCTCCTTTCTCCCTCCCTCCCTCCCTCTCCCTCTCTCCCTCTCCCTCTAGGGTTATCACACTATAAATCCAGTGCTCCCTCTGGCCTTTTCCCCCCATTTTATTGGATATGACAGAGAGAAATTGCGAGGGGAGATAGAGAGGGAGAGAGAAGGATAGACACCTACAGACCGCTTGGCAACTTGTGAACCATCCCCTCTGCAGGTGGGGAGCCAAGAGCTCAAACCCAGACCCTTGCATAGGTTCCTGTGCTTCACTCTATGTGCCCTTAACTGGGTGCACCACTGTCCAGACCCCAGCATCTCTCTTTCTCTCTCCTACTCTGTCTCCCTAACCCCCCCTCAATTTCTCTGTCCTATCAAAAAAAAAAATGGCCACCTGGAGCTGTGGATTTGTAGTGCAGGCACTAAGATCCAGAAATAATCTTAGTGGCTACTTAAAAGGGAGGGGGCATGTATGGCAGACCACATTAAGAGCACAAATTGACATGTGCAAGGACCCAGGTGAGAGCTGCCCCTCCCCCTCTCCATCTGCAGGTTTCATAAGTGATGAAGCAAGTCTGCTGGTACCTCTTTCCCTCTCTGTCTTCCCCCCCCCCCTTGACTTCTCTCTGTCCTGTCAACGAAAATAGAAAAAGAAAGGAAAAAAAGAAAATAAATGGCCACTGGGAGTGGTGGGTTGGTAGTGCCAGGTCTGAGCCCCAGCAATAACTTTGGTAGCAACTAAAAAAAAAAAAGCATAGAAGAGTATCACCTTGTTTATTACTGTTGTTGTGGAGGTAATATTATTTTACGGATGGTGCTTTGGTCTGTGAACAAAGTGTATATGGCCCCAACATAACCATCACCAAAGCACTAATATCCCTCCACCACATTCCACTGGGGCCTTCCCTGAACTCTGAAACAAGCCCCCCACACTTAAGGGACCTCGGTTCTATGATGAGCCTAAGGGCTTGAGACTGTCCTGCTTTGTGTCTTGCTGCTCCTCTCCTGGCTTCTTTCACTTCACCTGACCCCCTCCGATTCTCCCCATGTCCTCATAGTAGAAGTCGAGGTCTCCTCATTGCGGACTGCATACTATTCCAACACGGCTTCTCATTCACTCATGTGCCCTTCGAATTGTGTCCATATACTAACAGCTGTAAACTGCACTGCAGTGAACATAGACCACTCCCCTTTTTTGCAACCAGGGTTATCGTTGGGGTTTGGTGCCTACGTTACTCCTCCATTCCTGATAGCCATTTTTTAATAGAAAGTGAAAGAGAGAAAGACAAAAAGAAGAAGAAAGAGAGGGAGAAGGAGAGAAGAGATACCTGCAGTACTATTCCACTGGTCATAGAGCTCCTCCTTCCCTCCATCCTGCAGGTGGGGACTAGGGACTTGAACCCGGGTCCTCCAGTACAGTAACATTTATGCTCATGGTAACTTCTATTCTGAAGACTCCGAGAGAGTTCAAGTTGACCTGCCCAAGCTCCTGGGGCTAATAAGAGAGAAAGTTTCCACCTGTCCATTCCTGCTCCAGAGGCATGTTGAGAAGGAAAGAGAAGATGAGAAATAGGAGCTTGTGGGTGTGAGAGACAATGTCAGGACAAATGGCTGATGGTAACAGAGAGACAGAGATACTGGGTTGGGTCTGCCAAGTTGCCTGGTGACATTCACATGACAGTCTCTTCAGGCAGCTGAGTCTCTGGCAACCACCTTCCCTTACTGCCCAGCTTCCTGTGAGATGCCCTGTACACGATCCCCCCCACGCCCCTCTCTCATATCACATCAGGAGAGACAATACATTCTGAAGGCTCGAAGATGGATGGGCAGAGCCACTTTCCCTGACCTGCCATCTCCCTTCCCGGGGACACTTTTGCCGGGAGCAAGCGCCCCAGAAACCAGCCCACATTTATTTTCTGCCAGGAGAATTCAAGAAACGCCCATAAATTACAAACAAATGGGGAAGGGACTTGCCTCTAGAAATCTTTCCCCAAGTCCAAGTCCAACAATAAATCAGTTTCTGGGTGTCGCATGCGTGGGGGAAGTGAGGAAGAGCTGGAGTCAGCCTGGCTGTGAACCTGCGGTTCATCTCGGCCTCCCACACCCCTTTATGACCGCTCTCAGCCGGACGAATTTTGGGGCTGCTACCTTTGGAGTTGGAAACATTTTTCTCCTGGGAGTTTTGGGCTTTTTTTTTTTTTTTTTGTAGCTACCTCCCCTCTCCTTCCTCCCCCCTCCCCCTTCCCTTTCCCTGCAAAACTCACACAGCATTTGTTCTTAATCTTTCAGGGGTGAGGGTCCCCTTTGAAAATCTGATGAAAGCGAGGGCCTCCTCCCTTCATTAAATAAATGATTGTTTACTTGCGCTTGGGGCTTCAAAAAAAAAAAAAAAAACGGTTGAGACCTGTTGAGAGGTTCCTTCCCCCCCCCACCTTTGGCCAGGAAGATAAAGGTGGGCTCCAAATATTGCAAAAGAAAAACCTAGTAGTGTCTTGACTGGTTGGCTTTTAAACTTTTGATGACATATAGTACAGAGGCAGAAGCCTATGCAGACCATCAGCCAGTGGTTTGATGCATTCTTTTTCTCAAATTGAACCAACCAGAGTGACCAGCATCTGGGTCAAGAGAGAGAATAACTAGAAGCTTCCTCCTTATGCAGCAACCCCTCTACAGGCCACCCACCACACACACAGACACACACAGATACACACACAGATACACACACACACACACACACACACACACACACACACACACCAACATTAGCCACTAGCCTAAGTTGATTCCCCATGCCTGGTTCTGGCCTTTCTATCATGGAATCAACCCAGCACGGCTCTTCGGTGTTTAGTTTCCCTGGCTCCATGTTAGATCTGTGCTATGAACCCACAGGACCACGCGGGTTGCCCATTGTTTAACCTCATTACAGCACTGTCTCTTAATGCATGACTTATGGTCCAGAGACGTTTGGGATGGAGTTCTTTTAACAGAATAGTGTTGAAATCCTCTTCCCTGTAGTGATAATCTTCCCTTGCTCTTACTTAGAGAGTTGGTTTCTTTTTTGGGGGGGGTATGTTTGTTTGTTTTAATTTTTTTCACTGTGGGATTAATGGTTTATAGTTGAGTGTAAATACAGTTGTTGGTACATGTGTAAAATTTCTCAGTTTTCTATAAAACACTCTACCCCACCCCACCCCCAACCACCATCCTAGGTCCTACTGCACCATCAAGCACCAGGACTGAGCCTCCCCCCATCCCAGCCCTGAGTCCTTTACTTTGGAGCAGCACATCAAACCCAGTCCAAGTTCTGCTTTGTGTTTTCCCTTCTGGTTCTTATTTCTCATGAGATATGAGTGGGATCATCCCATATTCATCCTTCTCTCTCTGGCTTATCTCACTTCGTATGATTTCCTCAAGCCCTATTCAAGATGAGGTGAAGAAAGTGAATTCCTCATTCTTAATAGCTTAGTAGTATTCCATGGTGTATATGTACCCAAACTTTGTCAGCTACTTATCAATGGTTGGACACCTGGGTTGCTGCCAGGTTTTGGCTATTACAAATTGTGCTGCTATGAACATAGGTGTACACTAATCTTTTTGGATGAGTGTGTTGTTTCCTTAAGACATATCCTCAGAATAGGAATTGCTGGACCATAGGGTAGGTAGGTCCATTCTAGCTTTCTGAGAGTTCTCCAGACTGCTCTCCAAAGGGGCTGAACCAACTTAGAAGTTTTATAGGAATGCATAATAAAAGCCAACACACAGAGAAGAAACAGGTAACAAACTGGAAGAGAGGAAAATAGACTCCTGCAGACCTGCTTTGCCACTTGTAAAGCTTCCCCACTGCATATGGGGAGTGGGGGCCCAAACCTTGATCCTTGTACAGTGCCCACTACATCAACTGCTGGGGGAGGGTCGTGTGGTGGGGGTCACACAGCCATCTGGATGTGGTCTTTGCCTCCTGAAAGCTCACTGATTCTCAATAGAAACAAAACCATGCCACAGACCACCGCAGTCGAGTTAGGATTTCATGGACGCACCCTTGAACCAGGGCAGTGTCCTTCACAAACCAGCCACAGAGATTGTGAGAGGAAGTGGCCGGGCAGTGGTGCACCCAGCAAAGCGCACATAGTATAAAGCCCAAGGACCCATGCGAAGATCTGGATTCGAGACCCCAGCTCCCCCGGCAATGGGGAGGGGGGAGATGCTTCACAAGTGGTAAAGCAGGTCAGCAAGTGTCTTATCTTTCTCTCTGCCCTACCCTCTCACCCCCCCCAAAAAAAAAAGAAAGGGGGGAAAAAAGCTATCAGGAGCAATGGATTCATAGTGCTGGCACCAAGCCCCAAGCATAATCCTGAAAGAAAAAAGAAAAAAAAAAAGATTGTGTGAGAAAGACAAGATAGAGTGTGAGGAAGGAAGGTGGCTTAGCCAGCATAGTAGCTGTATCTTACTCTGGGTGAGGCCCTGGATTCCAGCCCAGGCACCACATGGTACTTACTCCATGGATGCTGAAACAGTGCTAAAGTGTCTCTCCTCTCTTTCTGAGAGAGAGAAAGAGACACAGAGAGAAAGTAAAACACTGGTCCAAAGGAGCACTCAGTGGCATCGCACACATGGAAGGCTGTGGCTAGTGGTTCATTCTCTGCAGACATCACATAGCCAAGAACAGAAAGCCAGCTTGAAGGAGAAGGAATCCAAAACTACCCACGGGAAGATCAGATATGCCCATCTCCCTGGCTCCTCAGCGTGCAGGACAGAATTTGGACCCGTTTGAAGCTGGCCAGTAGTAACAACACACAGTAAAAGTTGGCGTGGTATGAAGTACTCCTCCTCCCCATCAATCCTTACAGGAGATTTTGGGAGAAACTGAGGCTCAGAGAGGAGTGACTTTCAAGAACGGGGGTAGCGGGTGGGGTGTTACACAGTTAATACAGGGTAGAACCAGGGGCTGAATCTGAGTCTCAAAGTGGCCCCTGGACATAGAAGAATCAGAGTCCACCTTCCTGCCCCTCACACAGTCCAAGTCTCCGATGAGAGTTCTTCTCTAGCCAGAACTATTCGGGGCCCGACTGATTGGCTGGCTGCATCTCAGCAGAGAGCAAAACCCAGAGCTCTCTTCCTTCCCTCCCTGGCTTCTTCGTCCCCTCACGGAACAATTAAACAGATCAAGTCCCAGCTCTGTTGTCCCTATGCTGGATTGATGGATGGAGGCTCTCTCTTGCTGGATTGATGCCTCCTGACTCTCTGATGCGGGAACAATTGATTATTACCCTTTTTAATATGGTTTTTTCCAGGCCCGCTAAGCAGGAGGCCGCTGACACTGCCCATCTCTTATGGGTCTAATTCCACAGGGGTCTGCTGGAGCCGCCCAGGGCTGGAGATTAAGCTGTTCCAAATTGCACCCATCAAGATGCGTGCAGGACAGGGGCTTCCAGACAGAGGTGGGGGCGCTGGGGAGGGGGGCCCTTTCATTCCTGCCTTTTGCAGACCTCTAAGACTAAACAGTTTAGGCCCCGTCTTGAAGACAATTGCTTTATCCTTTCACCTCTAAGTGGATTCAGGCCCAATCAGTTGACTGGGGAGCGTGTGGAGGTCAGGGCACACACGCGGGGCTTCTGGGGGCTGCTGGGCAGAGGCCCGGAGAGGTGTGTGTGGGGGGAGAAAATCAGGCAATGTAAAAGCCAGGGGCGGGTCCTCTCTAACCTCTACCATCTGGTGTCAAATGAGAGCTGGTGAGGGGAGGTGCTGGGGCCAGGACTGGGGAGCTTTCAAAGATTGAGAAGGGGACAAACAAGACTGCTGGCCCCTCTCAAATGACAGGGAAGGAAGGGGAGGGGTGGGGAGAGGAAGAGACAGGGAGGAAGAGGTCAGGCCTCCAGTCTCCTCCAGGGCCAGAGGAGCCCAAATGCTTGCAGATGGGGCATGGAGTGGAGAGAAGAGAACACACAGCATCTGGCTCCCTGGTTTGGGGGGGCAGAAGGGTGCAGTGAATGGAGCACATCTCAGTGCCAGCAGGCTGGTGGGGAGGGATCCTGAAACCAGAGGAACCCCCCCCCAAGTTTCAAGCCTGCCTGAACCCCACTGGCCCCTTGTTGGCTGTGATTTTAAGAGCTCTCCCTCTCTCAGATGGCCAAGCACGGCCTGCTAAGATCTTAGACCTTGAGAGAAGTTAGCAAAGGAGAGGTGGTTAGCTCCAAGTTCAAGTTTTCAAGCTGGCCCCTTTCCCTCCCTACAAATGGCAAGAGACATTCTTGCCTGCTCTGGTCCCTGGAGAGCCAGACAACCGCGGTCCAGACGCCCGGCCTGCACTCTGCAATTACGCAGCAGATTTGCATGTGGCCAAGGTCCTGCGTGATGAGGTGCCAGCAACCACATTTGTCCTTTCTCATCCTGGTCCCCAGACTGCAGGGGAATTACGTTGGCTGCATCCTCCCCCCAGCCCCCCACCCTCACCCCCAGCTGGCTGGCTGCAGCTCTCTCTCATCTTACTCACAGCCTTCCAAAGGGAGCTCTCACATGTCTAAGAGCCCCAAAGACAAACTTTCATGGACATCGGTTCAATCCCTTCAGTTCCTGCTCACAGAGAAGCTGGGAATAGTGGATCCAACCTTACAGATGTCTGTAAAATACATTTTTAAAATATAAATATATATTGGGGGGGCAGGTGGTTCAAGCCCCCAGTACCCACCTGCAGGAGGAATGAATGCTTTAACAGAGGTGAAATGCTCCTGCGGGTGTCCATCTCTGCCTCTCTATCTCCCTCTTGCATCTCAGTTTCTCTCTGTCTCTATCCAAGAAATGAACAAATAAAAGATTTATTTAAAAATTATTGAAATATTTATTTTAAGAGAGAGAGAGAGAACAGAGCATCTTTCCAGCATATGTAGACACAGGATAAAAACAAACAGGCTCTCCGCTTCCTCATCTGTGACATGAAGCCACCACTGTCCCCTCCTTCAGGGGCTGTGACAGGAATGACAGTGGATCTAAGTACTGAAGTAACCCCCTGGGCTCCTTGCTGTCCTTTCCCAGAGGTTAAAATTCTTGACTGCAGAACTTGAATCTCTCTTCCAACAGCTCTGAACCATCTGGAATTTTCCCCGTCCTGCTCTCAAGTTTTAATTAGCAAGCATGTGTGTTGAAGCACAGGGTGTTTGGATAAACAGGTACATAAGTGGCCTCAACATCTCCATATGCTTGAAGACATACATGTATCTATATATAGCTTCTCTGGTACTTATCGGATTTTGTTCTTCTTCTTTAGTCGGGAGCAGTGAGCACACCTGGAATCTACTCTACCTGCCAATTTCCCATACTGCACCACTGGCGCCTGCACCCAGTGTAATTCCGGCTTCGTGCCCTGGGATTGCACCTCTCAGTCTCAGGCATCCAAGGCTCTACTCGTCGAGTCTGCGCGTTGGCTTTTGTATACCACGTCACACACCAGTGGTGTTGTTCAGTGTTTTCTTGGTGTGCCTGGTTTTCCTCACTCAGTATCTCCCAGGTTCAAACACACTGGCCTTCCTTATTCTTTTTGTTCTTTAAGCTTGAATACCACACCACTTATCTCCATTCACTCCCAACACAGACACATTAGTGTCTTGGTGATCGTAGATAAGCTTCCCCATGAACAATGGACTTCTTTCTCCCTGATGGTCTTCAGGACCAGGAGGCTGCCTGCCAGGGAAGCCTGAGAGAGCCACTGTCTCCTCACTGCAGAGCAAGCCACACACTGGGGTCTTCACCGGGCCTGGGGGCAGCTGGGGCCTCCATTGCTTTAGATGGAAACCGGCTGAGAGAGCTCTCGACAGCTTCTCTTGTATTTATTTCTGACCAGATCAAAGGTCCTGTCGGCAAGCTGTCCTGACATCTTGATTCCTGTTTTTCTTAGCTAAATTTTTTTTTTCCGGATGGTGTTCACTCCAAATAAGCTACTAAGAGCCCCCTGGGGAGTAAGAGAGAAAGGGAGGGGAGAGGTTGGAAGAGAGAGAGAGAGAGAGAGAGAGAGAGAGAGAGAGAGAGGCCTGAAGGGGTGGAATCCAGCTCTGTCTTGCTATAAATAAATGCGCGGAATTGGACAGCTCTCCGCAGCCTGAGACCAGCCGCTGTTCCCCATGGTGGGAAAAAAGACTAGCTTGTGGTTATTCCTGGTTTCCCAGGAGGGGGCTGGAGGGGGCAAAAGCTCCCAGAACACCCCATTAGAAAGTGTAGATTCATAAGGTGCTCACAGTGACCATTTCCAGACAGGGAGAACGGCCCAGTGGAAAGGGATGTGGGACCTGGAGCCAGGCTTCATCTAAATGTGCCATGTCCTTCCTCCTATGTGAGCTGGGGGACGTGCTCCTAGTTCTCTGTCTGCTCCCATCTCTGTGCCATGGAACTGTGAGACTTTCCAGCACCTTCTACCTCCCCCACGGGGTGGGGAGAACTTGAGTAAGTGTATGAATATAAAAGTGCTAAGAACAGAACCTATACCAGACTGGCAAGTGCTAAAAGGTTCTGACCAGGTAGTGGTAACAGATTCTCACACTCAGCCCTTACGACAGTCCTTGACCAAGGCAGCAACGTGTAGAAAGACCATCTGCATATAACTGGCTTTACAAGACAACACAAGTCTGAATGACGCCACTATAGTTATGGCAAGTAGCAGAGTCGGGGTTCGTGGCCTGGCTTGCCTGACTGCTCATTGCAACAGCCATGATCTCCTTCCTTCCTTCCTTCCTTCCTTCCTTCCTTCCTTCCTTCCTTCCTTCTTTCTTTCTTTCTTTCTTTCTTTCTCTCTCTCCCTCTCTCTCTCTTTCTTTCTTTCTTTCTTTCTTTCTTTCTTTCTTTCTTTCTTTCTTTCTTTCTGTGCCACCAGGGTTATCATTAGGCTTGGTGCTAGGACTAAGAATCCACTGATGCTGGTAGCCATTTTTCCTTTTTTTTTTCTTTTTCTAATTTTTACTAGATAGGACAGAGAGAAGTTGAGAGAGGAGGGGGAGATAGAGAGGGAGAAAGACAGACACCTGCCGACCTGCTTTACCGCTTATGAAGCGGCCCCCCTTCAGGTGGAGAACTGGGGGCTTAGACCCGGAATCATGCATAGGTCCTTGTACTTAGTACTATGTGTGCTTAAGTGGGTGGGTGTGCCACCATCCAGCCCTTCACTTTGGGTTTCTCTCTCTCTCTCTCTCTCTCTCCCTCCTGACATGAGCCTCTTGACCTTCAGGTCCATTTGTCTCTTGAAAGCTTCCTCTGGTTCCCATGGAAACCGTTGCCAGGAACTTTCCAGAGTCAGGAGCCCTGCTCAGCCCTTCACACATCTCACCATCTTAAAAGTCACAAGGATTCCCTGAATCAGTACTGTGTGAGCAGAATACCCATTTTACAGACCAGAAAACCAAGGACCTTGCCTGTCACCACAACAGGTCAGTTCCCTTCCTAGAGCCTGTGCTGCTGGGTTGTCTCTCACCACCTCTCTGGCTCTGTTTCGAAAAGCCCCTGATGTCCCACCTCACGCTGCTTTCCTGTTACCTGTCTGCTCCACATGTTCTGCTGACAACAGAATTCAGTCTCGCAGACTGTGGTAAAACCAGCGCTTAGCTGCGTCAAATGCTGCCTGGGTGGGTGAGTGGGCCTGGTGCATGCTCCCCAATCTCGCTCGTGGCCCAGGGAGTGGGGTGTCAGGCGGCTCCAATTATACAATCAAGCAAACAAGGAAAGAGAAGCTATGTGGTTGCCCCAGACCAAGGGGCTTGGGAATGGTGATGCCAGGGTGGGAAGTTGGGATGCATGGCCTTTCTTTCTTTCTCTGTCTCTTCCTTCCTTCCTTCCTTCCTTCCTTCCTTTCTTTCTTTCTTTCTTTCTTTCTTTCTTTCTTTCTTTCTTTCTTTCCATCCAACTAGCCACCCAACCACCTATCTATTATCTAGCTAGCTACCTCCTATCACCTCTTTGATTCAAATTATTAATAAACAATCTATCTATCGCATAGAAACATAAATAAGGGGCCAGGTGGTGGTACCCCCAGTTGAGTGCACACATGATCAGGCACGACGACCTGAGTTCAAGCCACCAGTTTCCACCTGCAAGTGGGAAGCTTCACAAGTGGTGACGCAGGGAAACAAAGCATCTAATTCTAGAAAGAAAGATAATGAGAGGAAATGGGAGAGTCTGCCAGGAAAGGTGAAATCATGCAGCAAGGGGCCCCAGAAAAACAAACAAACAAACAAACATCTGTGCCTATGAGTACCACATTCAACCATCTTGGGCACCTGCCCTCAGCTCTCTTGCCCAGAAGGGAATCCAGTGAGAAAGCTGGCAAGAGGGGGCTCAAAAAAAAAACAACATAGGTTTTTGTATGAGAGCCCTGGCATCACCACTCAACTCCCGCATCTGCAGTGCTCAGGTCTGAACCTGGGGTCTCATGCATGCAAGTCCCGTGTTCTGCTGCTGGGCTACCTGCCTCAGCCTGCAAGGGGTGTCTGGGAGATGATTCAGGATTGCCCCAAAGGCTGTGCCAACCTTCCCAGCAGTGAAGCTTGCTCATGCACTGTGGAGACTGGGGCCAGAGAGACGCCCTGCCAGCCTGTGCCCCCAGGAGCTTTCAGTAGCATTGGCCCAGCACCTTGTGCTCCACTCCCCTGCACCCCACCTCCTGGCACCCTGCTGCTTCTCTCTGCTCTCCCTTCAGCTCTCCTCTTCATCCTGAGGCCCAAACCTGCCCCCTTCTGCTCCACAGGCATTTCCAGCTGGGCCAGGAGCCACTCGGACCCTCTGCTTGTCCTTCCTCTCCAGTCTGCCTTACAATATGGCGTGCAGGAGAGCAAAGAACCCCCAGATGCAACAAGACATTTGTTTCTTCCTGCAGGATGAAAGAGGAGGAGGAGGGGAGTCCAGAAAGGGAAGACATAAATAACCCTTGCCAAGGAAGAAAAAGAGGCCTTCCACAGGCAAAGCAAAGGGGCCATGGAGCTGCCTATTAATTAGTCACCACCACAGCCCCAATCACAGTTTGCACCATGCTTGCAGCTTCCTTGCTGTAGGGATGGGACCCAAGACCAGGCAGGCATCTCCCCTAAGCTTTTCCTTCCCTCCCGGCCCACATCAAAGGGTGGTTCTTTGTGGTGAGTCGACAGGACCCAGGCTGGAGAGGACAGGCTGGGGAAGACACAGAGCCCGAGGAACCTGCCCAAGGGTCTCGAGGCAGACATGCTGGCATCTTAGGAGACAAAGAAGGAGAAGGGTTTCCAACTAGAAGGGCGTCAGGAACATCCTAGTCCCTGGAGGAGACGGTTATGCATCAGGGTTTGCCCTTAATATTGTTGGTGGGTTGTTTGGTTTTGGAAACAGAGCACCACTCAGCTTTGACTCTTGGTGGTGCCAGGGATTGGACCTGGAACCTCTCGCAAGACAGTCCTGTGCAGTACCCCTGGGGTCCACTCAACCTGCAGCTGTGTCATTCTCTCCCGTTGCAGCATCTGGAAATAGGGAACTCTCAGATACGGAGAAAGTCTTAGAGGTTGGGGGGTGAGGCAAATGGATGAAGAGGGTCAAAAAGGTGCCAACTGCCAGTTCTACAGTGAGTGAGTCACTAGAATTAACAGTAGGTACCGCGTCATCTGTTTTAAGGTTGTTGAGAGCCTGAGAGCTCTTCTTACAAGAAAAAGGGGCAGCCCTGGGTGATGAGGGTGTCAGCTACACTTAGCCTGACTATCACTTTATGATATATATATATATATAAACCTTGTGCTAGATTCTCAAAGGTACTGTGTTTTCAGTTATGTTGACTACCTAAAAGTGTCTTGGACCAGGGAAGTGGCTTAGAGGGAAGAGCCTGCATGTATATGGACCCAGGTTCAATGGAGAGAGTAATGCTCTGGTATCTATATTTATTGGTCTTCTCACCTACCCAATAACTTATCTGTCCACCATCTATCTGTCTATTTACCCAAACACCTATCTATCCTGATTCTATCCATCTCTCTCACAAAAAAAACACAAAAGTACAAACTTACTGCTGTGTTCTTTCTGTTTCTTTCCAACCTACAGGGAACTACTCTCTGCTCTGCTCTGTAATTCTCCCCTCAGCGCCAGGGTTATCGCTGAGGCTTGGTGCTGGCACTATGAATCCACCACTCCCAGTAGCAATTTTTCCATTGTTTTCTTTTCTATTATATTTTATAGGACAGAGAGAAATTGAGAGGAGAAGGGGAGAAAGTCCAGACACCTGCAGACTTGCTTCCCCACTAGTGAAGCTTCCTCCTGCAGGAGGGAAGGGGAGGCTGGAACCCAGGTCCTTTCACATAATAAAATGTGCATTTCACCTGGTGGGCTGCTTGCTGCCCATCCCCTTCATCTTTTCCCTCCTCTCCTCTCCTCTCCTCTCCTCTCCTCTCCTCTCCTCTTCTCTTCTCTTCTCTTCTCTTCTCTTCTCTCTTTTTGCCACCAGGATTATTGCTGGGGCTCAGTGCCTGCAAAATGAATCCACCATGCCCAGCAGCCATCTTCTTTTCTTTTTTTTTAAATTTAAACTTTTATTTTATTTAATTAATTAATTTATTTATTGGCTCCAGGGTTATCACTGGGGTTCGGTGCCAGCACTATAAATCCACTGCTTCTGGAGGCCATTTTCCCCATTTTGTTGTCCTTGTTGTGGTTGTTACTGTTATTGTTGTTATAGGCATTGTTGTTGTTGGATAAGACAGAGAGAAATGGAGAGAGGAGGGGAAGATGGGGGGGGAGAGAAAGATAGACACCTGAAGACCTGCTTCATTGCTTGTGAAGTGACCCCCCTGCAGAGCTGGGGGCTCAAACCTGGATCCTTACGCCGGTCTTTGTGCTTTGTGTGTTTAACCCGCTGTGCTATTGCCAGGCCCCCCCTTTTCTTTTTCTTTCTTTTTTTAAAATTATGATAGAGACAGAGAAATAGGGCAAGAAGAGAGAGAGAGAAAGAGAGGAAGAGAGAGAGAGAGAGAGAGAGAGAGAGAGAGAGAGAGACCTGCAGCATTGCTCTACCACTTGTGAAACTTACCCCCTGCAGATGAGGCCTGGGGACTTGAACCTGAAGCTTTTCACATGCTAACCTGCGTGCTTGACCAGTTGTGCAACCACTCAGATCCTGAAATTCTATAACAAAGTCCTTCTTGTTCACTGGCTACCAACCTCACGCTCTTAGTTGCTCTAACCTTTCTTCTTCCTACAGCTGGCCAGCACCGCACACTGTGGCAGATGGTCCACATTCACACTGGATTCCAACATGGCTGACTATGGGGCTGTGGACTACCAAGTCTACCCAAGCCAGAGCTCCCTGACCAGCATGATGGCCAGGATGATCCACCTCAGAGGGATCAAATGGGTTCACGCAAGGATTCTGGTTTGTAGCATGAGTCTAATGAATGGTAGGGATTTCTGCTGTGTTGTTGGTATTATTATGACTATTATTATTATTATTATTATTATTATTATTATTGGATCATGCATTCTTTGAGGACAAGGTCTTAGAATTATTTCTGATCTCCTTTTCCATCTCAGCCATCTTTCATTTGACTTTAAGTTAGCTTAATGACAGAGAGATTTATAAAAGTCAGGATAAGCTTAATGAATCCAATTTCAAGAAGTAGGACCCATCCCCATGGGAGCTTGTAACTCTCCTGGGGCCATGTGTTCCCTCGGCCACACTGCACATCACCCTGATCTCTCTCCTCTTGACTGCCCACCGCCTTCACTCATCTTTGGGCATCTTCACAGCCATGATGGGACTCTGACCCCACTTTTGTGTGACCTGACTTGAGTCACAGGCCTCTTGGATTGATTCCTAAAAGCAGTGAAGCAGGTTGACTCAAGTTGTGTCTAGGGAAACCCTTTCTCCAATTAGAGAAGGGGTGGGGAGAGAGAATATGACAAGAGATAATCCTGAAAATGAGGTGCAGGCTAGACAGGCACTCCAAATATACCTCCTAATAGTCCCCCTATGCCTGTGCTCAGCACAGTGCTGGGTACACCACAGAGACACAATCACCCTTCCTGGATTCATACAATATCTTTCACTCCATTGTCTTCCTGTTCCTGGCAGTGAGTTTCCACTCCACTCGCCACACACGACACCACACACACACACACACACACACACACACACACACACACACACACCCTCACAGCACAACACAGAAGAGCCATTTCTGGTTTTAGGAGATATTCCCCAAAGAAACCTCCTTAGATAGAAAATCCATTTGAAAGTCTGTACTTTGTCTAGGAACTTCATGTGGCATGTGAATTCTACTTTATATCTACCTACATTGCAATAAAAGTAGCAAGTCACTTATTTATTATTGAGTAAAAGCAAATGCCAGAAAGGTGTACCTATTTTTTTGCCTAGAGAATTTCCAACAGGAGCCGGGCCATGGAACACCTGGTCAAGCACACATAGTACAAAACAGAAGGACCCATGTAAGGACCCAGGTTCGAGCCCCCTGCTCCCCACCTGCAGTGAGGATGCTTTACCAGCAGTGAAACAGGTCTACCTTTCTCTACCTCTCTATCTCCCCTCTCCCTCTCAATTTCTCTCTGTCCTATTGAATAAAATAGAGAAAGGGAAAAATGGCACCACCAGAAGCGATGGATTTGTACTGCTGGCACTGAGCCCCAACGACTGGAAGCAAAAAAGAATAAAAATAAAAAAGAATTTCCTACTTTGTGATAGACTATGAATTACTTGAAACTCCTTTGGGACAGAACCTACATCCATTTTTTTTTCACCATGGTACCTGAAGGTCATAGCACAAGGTTAAGCACACAGCGCCTGTACAACAAATATCTCTTATATAGAAAAATGAATGATGGGGGCCAGGTAGTAGCACAGTGGGTTAAGTGCACATGGTGCGAAGCACAAGGACTAGCATAAGGATCCCGGTTCCAGGCCCCGGCTCCCCACCTGCAGGGGGGCCACTTCATAAGCAGTGAAGCAGCTCTGCAGATGTCTATCTTTCTCTCCTCCTCTCTGTCTTCCCCTCCTTTCTCAATTTCTCTCTGTCCTATCCAACAACAAGGACATCAATAACAACAATAATAATAACCACAACAATTATAAGAAACAACAAGGGCAACAAAAGAGAAAAGAAATCGCCTCCAGGATATTTATGGTGCAGGCACCAAGCCCTAGCAATAACCCTGAAGGCAAGAAAGAAAGAAAGAAAGAAAGAAAGAAAGAAAGAAAGAAAGAAAGAAAGAGAAAAAATGAATGACACCATAAGTTGATGGATGAATGGATGGATGGATGGATGGATGGATGGATGGATGGATGGACGGGATAAGTGGATGGGTGGGCAAATTATTGCAGTGAGTATCCCATGTCAAGAAGCCCTGAGCCAAAGTCTAGCCATATCACCATCTCATTTCTTAGATTAACTTTTCATTTTCCCTGACAAGACAAATGACTTCTAGGCCAAGGAACAACTGTGATACTCAACTGCCTTCCAAAATTTAAGCAGATGTTCAAAAGAAGAACAGAACTGGGCACCAATGCATGTATGTCTGAGGCTTAACTAGTTCTAAGAAAGACGAGCACCTAATTTATAATATAAAAAGAAATAGATGTGATCATCCACAGACACTCAAATGACAAACCAACAGCAAGTCAGATGCCTGGTAGAGACAGAGGTGCTTCTGTCTTTTCTCTTCTTCCCCAAGCCCTCACTGAAGAAAATGAAGAAGGAGGAAGGGGAAAAGAGGGAAAAGGACCAAAAAGAAGAGAAGGCTTCTCTAGACGTCAAAGGTAACCACATCATCCCATTTATTGATTTAGCAAATACTGAGCCAGACCATCTTTCGAGGAGGTGGGTGCACACTGAAAAGATAGGCACATTCCTGCCTTCATGAGGCCTACATTCTACTGGGGGGGGGGGGGGTAAACCACCTTGATTTCATCCAGATCTGAGCCCAGATTGCTATATTTTAACTGCAAGCTCCTGACATTGAGGAATTGAAAAGTTATACAATTTCCTGAATATGATTATCACCAGAGCCTTTACAAATGAGCTGTGTATCAGCAGAAAAGAATAGTATGAGCACATAACTGAAGGGGGGATGGATTTATGGCCCGTCTCTGGAAACTGAACAAGCTCCCCGGACTTTGTGGCTCCCCTCCACTGATGCCTCATCTCTGTGAAACGTTCGGTGTGATGGTCGGGGAACTTCACCCCTTCCAATAACACCCATATCAATCATTCCGAGCTCTGGCTTGACTCCCCCCGGGGGGGGGGGAGCGCAACGCTGTGCAGTCACACTCTTGAGTGTTTTCAGATGAAGTAATTAGCATGAGCAAAATGACATGGAGATTTATTCTGCGGCCCAGCCTTCTCCACATGCTAATGCAATCTTTGCACAGTGTGTTAATTGTGCTCAGTAGCACATCTTAAACTGCCCTGTCTGGGGGAGGTCAAAACAACTCAGACAGAGAAGGGGATCAAAAGACCAATTTCCACCACAGTCTTTAAACTCCCCCAGACGGATCCAGAATGTTCTAATTCCCTCAAAGAACTCAAAGCAAAAGCCTCAGCCTCCATTCCCCAGTTCCTCTGCCCCTCTCTCTTGCCCTCCCTCCACCCTCTTCAAATTCTGCCCGCCCGGATTCTAAAATGATCTTCAGGTGCCTCTCTGTGAATTGACCATGGTCTGTGTCATCATAGTGTCTTGCTTAGCTACAGAAGAGGGCTCCCCACATCTGACGGCACGACATCAATCCATTCTCCACACCGTAACAGGGCTCCTAAAAAAACAAATGTCATTCATTTCACCATTTCAAAATATCCTGGGGGTCAGGCAGTAGCACAACAGGCTAAGAGCACATGGCGCAAAGTGCAAGGACCGGTGTAAGGATCCTGGTTCGAGCCCCCGGCTCCCCACCTGCAGGGGAGTCGCTTTACAAGCAGTGAAGCAGGTCTGCAGGTGTCTGTCTTTTTCTCAGCCTGTATTCCCTCCTCTCTCCATTTCTCTATGTCCTATCCAACAATGATGACATCAACAACAATAATAATAACTACAACAATAAAAAAAACAAGGGCAACAAAAGGGAAAATAAATAATAATAATAAAATTAAAAGTATATATCTACCGTGTCCTCAGAGTCCCCAGGAGAACTGCCAGAAACTGCCCCTGAGCCCCGTCGGCATGCCCTGGGTTTTTCTTCCATCTCCTAAGCACCCCTCATTCTAATGTTCACTCCTGTCATGTGGATTTCTTGTCCCTCCTCCAGCGGTGTCCAGACTTTTCATTTTTCACACACACACAGACACACACACACACACACACACACACACACACACACCCTCACATATCTGATTCTCTCTGCCTGGCATGAATACTTACTACTTCTTTGTACCTGTTAGCTTATTCTGTAGGACAAATGATCACAAACACAGGAGCTAAATGCTGAGTAGATAAATTAGTAAAACTCAAAGTCGCTGTGATCCAGAAGTCTGGTGCTAACTTAGGTGGGTCCTTCATACTCGAGTGGTTAGGAGACTAGAGTCAAGGTGCCTGGGGCTAAGGTCTCATCTGAAACTTCAAGTAGCAGAGGCTGCACTTGTGACTCTACTGAGCTGTGGAGCAGGTTGCTGGAACGAGGTCTCAGTTCTTTGGTTTCCGTGGGCTAGAGGCTACCCCCATCAGATGACCAGGATCGATAGTTCAGGGGCTGTCTCTGTTTCCCTGTTCAACAGTCACTTTTGCGAGTTACATACTAAACAGAGTGCAGTAGTGATGAGTTAGGAAAAATTCTTTCTGGACCTCATGTAGTTTGCTGTCTAGAGGAAGAGAGAAATAAACCAAGCATAACATCAAAATGCTTCCGATGCCAAGGAAGCAAGGAAGGTGTGTGTGTGTTTGTGTGTGCGTGCGCACACGCGCACATTTAATCCAGTCTGTGCAACAGGGAAGGCTCCCAGGAAGAGGTGATGTGTAAGGGGAAACGCATCTTACTGAAACCAAATGGCAGGAAAGAGCATGTCTACCATGCTGCATCAACTAATTCTAAGTAGCTAGCCATCTTTGTCAACTTTGCCTTTATCAGTCAATTCAAAAAAAAAAAAAAAAAAACTACTTTGTTTTCCATTGCTCTCCTTCAAATGACACAAAACTTAGAGGCTTCAAGCAACACTTGTTTTATTATGTCTTGTGACTTTCGGTTAGTTGAGAATATCATTGGGGCTCTGCTGGGTGGTTTTCTGCACTGCAGACCATCAATAACAGTCAGGCAGTGCTGACTGGCTGGAGTAGCAGGTTGGTCTGGAGGACTCAAGGAAGCAGCGTATAAACTGTGACCCGGAAGTTATCGGGAAGGTATCAGAGAGAGATGGAAGGATTGATTTGGCCAGAATGGTGGACTGGGATATCTGACCTGGTCTCTGTCTGTGTTCGTCTCAGGGCAGTCAGATTTCATTCACAGGGACTCTGGTCCCCGGGAGGTAGCGTAGGAAGCATAGAAGATGCAGGGGTAGGGCTTCCAAGTTCTTCAGACTGGAACCTGAAGCTGCCTAAGAGAGCACTTCTAGTGTCTCTTGTCAAGCCAGGATTACTGCACCTTCCCAGATTCAGCAGGAGGGAATCGCTAGTTTCCACTGGAGAGTCATCAAAGCAGTCAAAGTTTCTTTTCATTTTTCAGTTTTGTTTTGCTGTAATAAGAATCCCAGGAAGTTACAAAGAGTAGAGTTCTGTGTACTCATCACACAACTTCCCTCAGTGGTACGAGGCATAATCATAGTCGATTGTCAGGAACAGGAAATCAGCCAGGCACTCACTATAACTTGCTCCAGACCTTACTCAGATTTCACCTGTTTCCACATGTCTTCACATACATGTGCATGTATGTGTTCTATGCAGATTCCCATGAAATGGCATCATGTGTACATCTAAGGAGCCATCATCACCATCAGGACCTGGAACTGGTCCATCACTACAAAGAACTTCTCATACTTGAGGGACTTTTCTTTTCCTCTTTTTAATGTTGTTATTATCTTTATGTATTGGATAGAGGCAGCTTGAAATTGAGAGGAAGGGGAGGTAGAGAGGGGGCAGAGAAAGATAAACGCCTGCAGCCCTGCTTCACCACTTGTGAAGCCTTCCCTCTGCAGTTGGGGACTGGGGACTTGAACCTGGGTCCTTGCGCTTTGTAACATTCGCTCAACCAGGCGCACTCCCCCCTGCCCCCCGCCTAGGGATCTTAATCTGATAAAGAAAGTGCTTAGCTTGAATTCCAACTCTGCTATTTAGAAGTTAGATAATTCCATCACTGAACCTCAGTTTCTCTATCTATAAGGTAAGTTAGCAACATCAAACTAGGGGTTTGTGACATGAGAAACTCCAGAAGTCAGAAAACCCAAGTCACAGATTTGATGTTACCTTCGTGTCTTGCTACCTTCGTGAACACAGGGGAAGGAGGTATGGTTCATTTCAGTTTCCTAAGTGAAGTCAGGACAAAGAAGCACACATGTTGTCAAAATGTGGTGAGAATTGTGGAAGATAATATTTGTAAAACCCTCAACACAGGGTCTGACAGAACCTCAGAATCTGTCTGCCAGTCATACGTATCTCCCAGCTTCTTTCCACTCCTGGCATCTTGAAGAACTTGTCTATTTACATACCAGGCTTTGTGGTCAATTGGTTTTGGTTGGTTGTGTAATAGCTTAGATAAAATCCGACATTGATTGTTAGCAGAGTATTGTTGCAAACAATCCATTTCTCAAGTAATTCTAAGTCAAACCATCCTTCTCCCATTACTTTAAATAACTACAGACCATGCAGAGAAAAAAAAAAAAAAACAGCCCCCCAAGGGGTCTTAACTCCAGATGAGAAAAGCCAATAGGAAAACTTCAAATATCCAATTTCTACATCTTTAATGAAGACGCTGCTGTCTTTAGTTCTGAGTTTTGAGTACCCAAACCTCTGATTTCTCTGCAGTATCGCTGAAGGGAATGACAAAGAGACCCACAGTCACACTGGGGAGACGGCTAAGAGTCAGAGCACAGGACTTGCATGTCTGAGGTCCCAGAGGTCACAAATTCAACCCCATGTCACCATATCCCAGAGCTGAGTTGTACTCTGCTGTGTGTGGGTGTGTGGGTGTATTGCAGTCTTCCATAAAACACAGACACATAAATTTTTTAAAGAACATTTAGAAAGATTGTTGAAGAGGCCAGACAGTGGTGCACCAGGTTAAGCGCTCACATTACAGTGCACAAGGACCCAGCTTCGAGACCCTGGTCCCCACCCGCAGGGGCGAAGCTTCACGAGTGGTGAAGCAGGGATGCAGGTATCTCTCTGTCTCTCTCTCTATCTTCCCCTCCCCCCTTAATTTCCCTCTGTATCTATCCAGTAATAATAAAATAAAATAAAATCTTTTAAAAAGTCATAGCAACTCCCCCTCCTAAAACAAAATATTAGTTCCCCTTTTCTCTTTCTCTAAGGGCATCGTCTCCCACTCCAGAATTTCTTCTCAACTCCCTGGCATTTCCCCTCTCTCACATAGTCTTCAGGCTGAAATGGAAATCATCGTCGGGC